>NW_022196905.1:57555017-57568960 GCF_008632895.1 Mastomys coucha | reverse complement strand
AAAAAAAAAAAAAAAAAAAGTTGGAATATAACTTCAAGACTTGTGCCCAACACACCATCTGTGGGAACACCACCCACATCATCCCAAGTAAGGCCAGACATCCAAGGACTTCCATAGTGATATTGAGTATGCTAGTGCTAGAGATATCTGTAGTGTCTTTGCAAGAGCAAAAGGTAGTAAATATGTGCATGCCCATTTAAATGGTCTCTGAGACACAGTCAGAGCAACCTCTCTTTCAGTCTTCAGTAGGCACAGGAGACATCAGAGTTCTGAGCTTTTATAACTAGTGAATCAATGAGGCAGCAGCTAAGATGAGAGAACAGAGTCATCCCTGGACCCCTCCATGGTCTTACTCCCAGACACAGGCAATTCCTCCAGGCTCATGGGCCAAAGCACAGGATGGCAAAACTCTAAACGTCTATGAAATCAAGACCAGGCTTGTAAGAGAGGTTTCCGAAGCTCAACATAACTATCAGGAACCATATATTATAATAAATATTAAATGTATGTGCTAAATTAAACATGAGATTATCCCCTCCTCCATGAAATTTCAGTCCACTCTGCTTAAGTGATATTATCAGTGAAAGAAAAAAAAAAACTATTTGGGGGTGGGTGGGGTAGGAAATAAGCTTCAATACATTGAGAATGATCTGGTAGACAAAGGGAATAGGAGCCCGGGACCGTGTATGAGTCTCTGTTTTCTTCTTCTACATATACTAAGTCTTCTTGTGCTTTGTTGCTCATAGAGTTGCTTTTTTATTAGGAAAGTACAATATGCATATAGAAGCAATATTATGAAGTGAAAATAAAATTGAGTAAGGAATGTCTAAAAATAAATGTAAAGAGGTATATATTCTCAACAGAACAGTTTGACCATATCTATTTGTGATGATTTGAATATGCTTGGCCCATGGGAAGTGCTACTATTAGGAGGTGTGCCCATGTTGAAATAGGTGTGGCATTGTTGGAGGAAGTATTGGGGTGGGTTTTCAGGGCTCTCAGTGCTCAAGTGCCCACAAAAATTAGGAGGGGGACATCTGATCCTCTGAATCTACAAATGGCTGTGGGCTACTGTGTGGATGCAAAGAATTGAACCAGGGTCCTTTGTAAAAGCAACAAGTGCTGTAAACCACCAAGCAATCTCTCCAGCCATTCTCCCAAGTTTTAAATGTGTGTAGTAATATTATAGTTATGTCAGATGATTCTTTTAGGATATAGTTTGAAAATAGAAAAAAAATTGTCTAGTGTGTTGTCTAAGGATTGACAGCTTATGTGCACAGTCAAAGTACAGAAAACATCTGCCTTGGATGGCCTGTAGCCAGCTCCCTCTCCCCTCTGTTCAGCCCCAGGCAGTCACTGACCTCTATCTGTTCTTCCTATGGTTCTAAGTTTTCCAGAATGTCACAGAAATGAAATCATACAGTGTACACTCTTCTGAATTTGGCTTTTAAAAAAAATAGCATAAAACTCTAAAAATTAATTAAAATATTCTTGCGTGAGTAGCTCCTGATAGAAACAGTTGAAAACTTAAATATCCACTCATGAACTGGCAAACACTAGGAAGATTATCTTTAGACTTTTTTGACCTTGCCTGATGTGTATATGTTCTCACTTCTTCCTTATTTCACATATATGTAGAGTCGGGATTGCCCGGTTTTGCTGTCAGTACACTCCCTAACTGGGTAAGAAACAGTCTGTGTTCTTTTTCCACCATCTCCTTTGTAGAGTAATTGGTCTTGGGACACTGGCTTGCTCATGTTTTTATTTTGATTGAGTTGTTTAACGTTGTCCTAATGTGTTCAGAACCACATCCTCTGGCTTTCATTTGCACTTCCTAATTGAAGAACAGCGTTGGGCATCTTTTCCTGGGCTCCATCACAGCTGTGTCTCTTTGTTGATAGAAAGGCTGCTTCACCTTTCACCTACTTTTAAAGGGACTTTGTGTGCTTCTACTGAGTTATAATGGTTCCTTTATTTGCTGTGGAGATCTCTTATTAAGGAGTGATGTGTAATGTTTTCTGCTGGTCTCTGGCTCTTCTCTGGATAGGACTTTTCAGAGAACAGAAGTACTTGATTCTGATGGAGCCCAATTTAATACTTTTTAAAACATCAACTGTGCTTTTGTGTGGTATCTGAGAAATCATCCTGTACTCCAATCAAGAAGACCTCGCCTGTGTTTCCGTTAGGAGTTAATGGCTCTAGGTTTTACACTAGGATTTAATCAGCTACATATTTGCAAATCGTTCCTTCCTGTCTGTGTTCTTCTTTTCCATATTTAAGATGTCCTTGGAGGAGTTCTGAATTTCAGTGAAGACAAACTCATTTTTTAATGGTTTGTATGACTTTTTTTACCCTTATATTTAGATTTAAAAAAAATAAAAACCATTTTTAAAATGTTTGTCCCTCTTCTTCCTTCCTCTTCCCTCCCCGAAAGCTTGTCTCCTTTCTTCCTCCTTTTCTTCCCATTCCCTCTTCCTCTCTCACCTCACTTCACCTTCCTCTCCCTAATCCCTCCCTCCTTCCCTCTATGAAGAGAGCCCTGGAGAGGATCAGGCTCAGCTGTGGTTTCTAAAGGCCGGTTCCTCTGAGGTTTCTGCACAGTGGGTTTTCAGGCCTCAAGTCAGAAGCATGCAGGAGGAAGACAAGCAAACCCAGTGATGGGATCAGCGGCAGATACAAATGACAAGCCTGTGGTCATTAAAGGGGGTCATTAAAGCCACACACTTCCTATCCGTTCTGCAAAAGCGAGAGACGCGTACACGATTCCTCACGAGTCTCAAAATGTAAACAGAGTGAGACTGCTCTGTGGAAGTGAGGGAACATAAATAACCTGGCTATGGCTGGTGCTGAGGGACTCTGCCACCACTTCCAACACAGCTATTTGACTGTAGACAGCCACTGGGACAGTGACCGCTGTGGCAGATTTTCCAGAGAGAGACTGTGTGCAATGTCTCTTATTTAGCGGATTAAATAAGACCAGAGCCACTTCAGAGATGTTTTATGACCAGCAAAGGATGTTGGGTTCTTAGGCTGATCTCTAGTTACCATAATATTTCATATGCATTAGGGGCCAATTTTTAAAAGTATAACACGTCTGAACAAAAATATTTGAAATCAATGATAAACTGGCTGAAAGAATATCAATTTTTTAAAAGAAAGAACGTTTTCCTTATGATGTCATTTAAGGAGAAAAAACTGAGGCCAAGTGTGATTTTTTTTCAGATTCTGGTTTGGGAATTGTAATCCTCCTTCCTCTAACCCAGCTTTGGCTCAGACACAGGATTGGTAAAAAAAAAAAAAAAAAAAAAAAACAGTGCAGTTGTGAACTGAAATGAACTTGCAAATCCTCTTTCCATTCCCACATAGACAAATCCACCTTGGAACCTGTGGGGAACAAATCAAGACACTAGAGGGAAATGGTAGTAATGTCTCCTGGAGCAAGCACATCCCCTGAGCAAGCACATCCCCTGAGCAAGGACATGCCCTGAGCAAACGCATCCCCTGAGCAAGCATCCCCTGAGCAAGCACATCCCCTGAGCAAGGACATGCCCTGAGTAAGGACATGCCCTGAGCAAACGCAGCCCCTGAGCAAGCGCATCCCCTGAGCAAGAATCTTCTGCCTTTACCAGGCTATACTGTGTGTAGACACTAAGAGGGTATAAGTGTGAAAGGTGGGTAATAGCAAACTAGTGTCCTGACAGTCACACATGGAACATGCTTTCTCCCTGCTCTCTGAGAAGCCCTTAGAGCCCACAGAAGTGACACCACAGCCATGGATCCATATTTCTGCCAAAATTCAGAACAAAGAAACCTCTGGGCAGGAAACAGCTGGTGTGGAACACCATCCTGCATTGTAAAGGCCCAGCAATGATGGGTCTTGAAATATTTTGTAGGGGAAAGATATGGGCCAGGCCAGCCTGGAACTTCCCTTGCTCTCAGCCTACTGTTAGGCCCTTGCACAGAAGGTCATAGTGGTTCACATGGAATCACTTTTCCTCCTGGCTAAGTCTTCAGTTTCCTGAGAGCAGGGAAACCCCACAACACAGCACAATACAACGCTATTAAAGGAATGCTAGAAATAATCACTGATTAATACCCCATGATATAAATAGCAGAGGCAAATAAACTTTCAGAGGCTTAAAAATGGACAACTCTTACAATAATACAAAAGAGCTGGACTCCTTCTACAATGAGGTGTTTGTTTGAAACAATGTCTTACTGTATAGCCCAGGCTAGGGTGGAACTAGTGGTCATTCTCCCTCAGCCTATCAACTGCTGACATTATAGGAGTGTACCGTTATGCCCAGCCACTAAAGAGGGTGGGCTTGGATTTGTTTGTTTGTTTAACATAGAATTTTTAACAATGAAAATGCACCTCCCATGAATTTTTCCTATTATTTCTGTGTAACTTTCCATTTCCTGTCAGCCCTAGAAGTCTAAGTAAAAATTTCTTGGTGTTTTATGACCTCCAGTTATCCTTAAAACTATCTAAGGAAGCTTTATTCAGCCCAATGCTCTCAATCTCAAAGCATACTTAGAAGGCAAAGTTATGAGTTGTAGAAAGGGTAATTTGAACAGACATTTCACCAAGAGATACGCAAACCATAAATGAGCTCATGCGAAGCTCAAGGGCAGCCACCAGTCATGAGAGAGGCAAGGGACCCACAGTGAGATGCCATTCAAGGGGAAAAAGAAAAACATAGACACCACCAAGTGTTGGTGAGGCAGACAGGGCCAGAGGAACCCTCACATAGTACAGACAGGAATACAAATGGGTATGTCATTTAGGAACACAGTTGGGTAGACTCTACTATAGACTGACTTTCTATGTGCATGCTGAATTACCTAGTGTCTTGGTTAATGTTTTACTACTATCAACAGACACCATGACCAAGGCGACTCTTATAACGACATTTAATTGGGGCTGGCTTACAGGTTCAGAGGTTCAGTCCATTATCATCAAGGTGGGAGTCTGGCAGCATCCAGGCAGGCACGGTGCAGGAGGAGCTGAGAGTTCTACATCTTCATCTGAAGGCCACTAGGAGAAGACTGGGTCCCACATGGTTAGGAGGAGGGTCTCATTGCCCACTTCTACAGTGACACACTTCCTCCAACAAGGCCACACCTACTCCAACAAGGCCACACCTTCTAATAGTGCCACTCCCTGGACCAAGCATATGCAAACCACCACACCTGGGAAACTCACCCTGTGTTTTCCCTCCAGAAAAAACAAAGTATATGCATGCAAAAAATTATAGAAGCTTCCTTTTATTAACCAAAAACTTGAAAGATCTCCCCAAATGCTCATTAACTGGTGTGTAAACAAATTGTGATAAATCCATGCAATGACAAATATATTCATCAATAAAAGGAAACCAATATATGTGACAGCATGGATAAATACCATGTGCGTTATGATGAATGACTAAAGCCAGACTTAAAAGGCTACAGATTATGTGCTCCACTTAAACAGTCATCTGAAATGGATGAAAATCCATAGCTGCAAGGCTATAACAAAGGGCTGATAACAGAGGAGCATGAGAAATTTAAAGGGATGGATGGAAATGTTCTCTGTCCAAATTGTGATGGTCCCTTGATTGTATGCAATTGTCAAAAAAAAAGCAGAGCCACAAAAACCAGCCAAAGAGACTAGTAGGCTGGACGAAGATTCAGACCTCATCTCTCAAATGTGGAGGATCTGAATGGGTGGCTGGGGCACTGTCCACAGGAAGGCTGTGATCTCTAGTCCTCCAGGTTCTTTGCTATAGCATTACAATGGAAGCACTCCCTGGGACCCAGGTGTCAGCTCTGTCCCTGAACTGCTGTGTAGCAGACAGAAAGTCATCCCCTTTCAGTCCTGTGTTTTCTTTTGTAAAGAGTGTAAAGTGTCTGTGATCATCTGACCAGGCTACTATAACAAAAATCCCTTAGGCTTCATGGCTTATAGGCAACAGAAGTTTATTGGTCACAGGTGTAGCAGCTGTGCAGATCTAGATATTGGAAGATTTGGCACTTGATGAAGACTCACTTTCTGGTTCTTTGTAAGTATATTTGTGTGAGGTTGTCAGATCTTGGAGTTACAGACCCTTGTGAGCTGCCATGTGGATGCTGGGAATTGAACTCAGGTTCTCTAGAAGAACAGTCCGTGCACTTAACCACTGAGCCATCTCTCTGTCCATCTGGTTCTTAAATGATATCCCCAGCTGGTGAAAGAGTCTCTGGGACCTGTTTCATTATATTCTTTAGACAGGGCTTCACCCTGTAGCCCAAGCTGACCTTGAACTTGAAGTCCTCTTGCCTCAGCATCCTGAATGTTAGGATTATAAATCTGTGCCTGGCTCCAAGGCCTCTTTTACAAGGTGGCTAATCCCCTTCATGCGGAGGGATCTGCCCTCATTATTTAATAGCCCCTCAAAAGTTTTCCTTCTTATTGGTCCTCAGAGTTAGGACTTCAACGCATGGATTTGGGCTTGGGAGACAAACATTCAAACTCTAGCAAAGCTTCCCTTGGATATAATCTCAATGTTGGTGTATCAGTGAGATTCCGTGCTTCTGTGGTTTTCCCTGGGAAGACGGCAGCCTCACCAATAGAGCTCCAATCTACCCATCTCTTGTAGACTTCTGCTCTGCGGCTATGTCTTTCTAGGTTCTACTTTTGCTTCCCAACAGGTTTAGGCATTTTGTAAAAGCAACCTTTATAGCCCAGTGGTTCTTGAGTCAGATGAACCCAATGGGCCAAACAGAACATGGCATTTCTCTCCTGTGATGCAGTCTGTTCCCCTCCCCCAAGCCCAGACGGTAGAGACCCTAGCAGTGATGCTAACAGTCAACAGTATCTAGTCTCGAGCTGGGGGAGTTACATAATTGGTAAAGAGCTCACCTACCATGGGTGAAGTGCTATCCCCAGCATGGCTTTAAACTGCTGTTGTGAGGAGCATCCCAAATCCTAGGACTTGGAAGAAAGAGGCGGGAGGACCAGAAGCTCAGAGTTAGCCTCAGCTACATGGAGTTTGCAGCTAGCCTGGAATACATGATACCCTGCCTCAAGAAATTAATTAATTAAAAATAAAAAATCATGTTTTTATTGTATATTAGATGCTATTTGTAAGGCTTCATGGCTACTCATTTAATCTTCCCCACAGCCCTTGAAGTAGTACCAGTAAACCCCACTTTACATGCAGGGAAACCAAACTCTGAAAGCTTCCACCCACACTGCAGCCCATGCTCTCTATTATCTAGATGGCATTTGGACTACAGGAAACATCTACTCCACTGTGAAAAGAAACAGACATGAAAGGGGGAGACAGGGAGGAAGAAAGGCTCTCAGGAAGGTCAGAAGGCAGAAAGAAATGGGAGCAAATAAGATGAAAACGAGCCCGAGGTGGCGCTGGATGGTGCTTAAAAGACCTGAGTACAGAAGAGAAGGGAGCAAGAAGCTGGGAGCAAGGAAGGAAACTTCCCACCATCTGACCTCCATGTTAGCCCAAACATGCATGCATGCACACACATCCACACAGAGACATACATACGCACACACATACACACAGACACATCACACATACATAGACACACAGAGACATACATACACATACACAGACACACAGACACATCACACACACACACAGACACACAGAGACATACATACACACACACACACAGACACACACAAACACACAGACACACAGACACACACATACACACATATAGATACATATACACGCAGGCACACACACACACATGCACACACAAACACACACACATACACACACATACATTCACACATACACACACATACACACGTAGACACACACACATGCACACACAGACATACAGACACACATGCACACACACACCAACACCTCTGTTCTTGGTTCTATTCGCTATGTGTTTATTTAGTTTAAAGTCTATTTTAAATAGTTCTGGAGATGGGGAAGGGGAGGGATGAGGAGTGAGGAACTCCTTACAAGAGCTCAGTGATTAGAAAGGAGCCAAGATTAACAAGCAGAAGAAATCAAGTCTCTCTCTCTCTCTCTCTCTCTCTCTCTCTCTCTCTCTCTCTCTCTCTCTCTCTCTCTTTCTCTTTCTCTCTCTCTCCAAGATTAACAAGCAGAAGGTATCAAGTTCTCTCTCTCTCTCTCCCTCTCTCTCTCTCTTCCTCCCTCCCTCCCTCTCTCCCTTATTCCCTCCTCCTCTACTCCCAATGCCTCAGGCTTTTCCTGTCATAGCTGCTGCCTTTATATTGAGGGAGAAACTCTTTCTGAAGATCATTATCTACAGAGACCTTAAAGTGGAAGTCACTGTGAGATAATCCCTGATGGTAGAGACTGTGGCATCTCTTCACCAGTACCTGTACTAAGAGAGACTAGAACTGAGACACAAAGTGGAGGAGCCCCAAAAAAACCACCGCCAATCTGCTCGCCCCTCAGATTCACCATCTGAGCAAACGGCACCTGCCTCACCTCCTTACAGCAGGGCTAAGGATGAGAGAGGAGACTCAGAGAACAAAATTGCTTTTCACAAATGCCTGGGGCAGGGGTTGGAAAGTGATAGACACCTAAGTGAGCTCTTGCTGACTGACAGCTGGTGCCGGAGGACAGCACTTCCCAGCTTTGTTAGAATGCCCCATCAGAAGCTAAGGAGAGATAGCGACAGTCTTCAGGGGCAAGGAGATCATTACAAACATCAAACCGGCTGGATACTGTGTTCTGACCAGAGAGCTTCCTCTCTCTCTCTCTCTCTCTCTCTCTCTCTCTCTCTCTCTCTCTCTCTCTCTCTCTCTCTCTCTCTCTCTCTCTCCTCTAATGGAATGCCTGTCCCATTTAACATGATGTGTCTGTTAGGGAGCCTCTAATTAAAGACTTGTGAGAAAGATAAAAAGTCATTATGTCTCACCTTAGGAAGAACCTGCATTACTTAGGGTTTTCTGTGGAAGGCCCTAGGGAACATCTGTCTTCTCAAACTTCCAGACTGTTCCACACAGGATAACCAAGATTCAGATGCTCTGAGGCTCTAAGTGCCCCTGTCAGCAGCACTCCAGGGCACATGGAGCTTAATCCGGAGGCCCTAAAAAGAATGAAGAGAGAAGGATCAAGGGCTGTCAATCTCCAGTCCCTGTGGAAAGAGCAGGCATGTTGCTCCTGTAGCAGGTGACTCCACACGCTATGTAGGGTGTGGGAAAGACAGAGGGAAGGCAAACGAAGCAGTTCTGAGAAGCAGGAAGAGACCTCACCACCATGTTTGTCTTGTACCCTAAAAGGTGACACAGCTATCATATAGAAAATAGCCTGACTTGGGAATCAGGCAGGGCGGGGCTGGGGAGGCAGGGCGGGGCTAGGGAGATGGGGTAGGAAGCTATTGAGATAGATAGTTCTAGAGAAGTGGGAAAAGTGCAAGGCAGAGAAGTGAGAACTGGTTGACTTTTCACCTCAAAATTCTCTGTAAGCCCCGTCTCTCTGGTTTCTCAGTAAGTGTTCACAGTGCATGGCATTTCCTGTCATGCAAATTATATCCCAGTTATAATTTCTCTTAAATTAGGACTCTGCAGGAACAGGGTACCCTAGACCCATGAAAGCCCAGTACATTAGAACTCAGACATTCTCAAAAGATCCAAAAATTACATTCAGCAAGGTATGAATGGGGAATATGCTTACAATCCCTCACTCTGTGGGTTGATTTTTAGTTCTAGGCTAGCCTGGGCTATACAAGCCCTATCTCTCCCAACAAAAAACATGATCCAAATAAATAAATGTTTTATTTTAATGTTTTAAGTGTGTATTAAGGGTGGGTGTCCCTTTGGAGTCTTGCTTTGGAGGCTATACTGTGATAATGCACAGCATTGCTTATAAAATATGCTTGGATTGGTCATGTAGAAATGTATCATATTGTGACTATAATGTTTGATACTATTGGAGGCCTTTGCCTTCATAGACTATGATACCGATTTTTTTGGTGGGGGGTTCAAGACAGGGTTTCTCTGTGTAGCTTTGGCTGTCCTGGAACTCTCTCTATAGATCAGGCTGGCCTCGAACTCAGAAATCCGCCTTCCTCTGCCTCCCAAGCGCTGGGATTAAAGATGTGCGCCACCACTGCCTGGCTAGGATACTGATTTTGATGGTTTGAGTCCTGATAATTAACAGCTATGCACACCCCAGCTCCATTCCCCCATACCCTGGATTGACTTGGCTATTATTTCTATTCAGAGCCAAGTAAAAAATAGTACTTAAGCAAATTCTCTTTCTCTCTGAGATTCAGTAATTTCTTGCCTCTTGTCAGTCACCTGTGTCATCGCTGCACGCATCTCCTTTGTGTTTCCTGGGTGTTTCTCTTGGTCGTCTGCCTAGCGCTCCCTGAGCACCTCTGTGTATCTGTCTTGTTCCCAACTATTGATTCAGCACAATGTCTGAGCTTATTATGTTTTGCAAGAGAGATGAGAAAAGACTGGGGATTAGAACATGGTTCCCATGCTACAAAGGATTGTGCAGCCACTGTAGAAATTTAGGGAGTGTGGATAAGGGTGGGGTGGGGGTAGGAAGAACCAGGCATAGGGGCACATGCCTGTAATACCAGCACTCGAGAGGTGAGGGCATGAGGATTAGAGGGTTCAAAGCTAGCCTTTGCTACAGAGAGCGCTCCAGGCTGGCCTGAACTACATTAGATCTTTTATTTTTCTTTTAAAGAAAGAATGAAAAGGAAAGAAATGAGAGGAAGAGAGAAAACAAGGAAACAAGGAAGGAAAGATAGAAAGAAAAAATGGTATCATTTCTAATATCATGTTTGATCATCTTTAGTGATTTCATGGTGATCTTACATACCTACTTTGGTGTGTTCATGTGTGTGTGTGCCTCTCTGCATGCATGTTCATATGTATGTACGTGAATATAACTAGAGCAAGATGGTAGACTTGCACATCCCAAAACACACATTTAATATGTTTCAGTGTTATTAAAATTCTTTATAACATTTAGTTTTTAACAGTCAGCACTTTTTTGTTTTGTTTTGTTTTGTTTTTTAACAACTTTTATGTACTCAGCTTGTGGGCTACTTCTGTCTTGGAGCCATTACAACAGATTTTACAAGGAGTATCTTTTCTTCTTTCTTTGTTTTTACATTTTTTACTTTTATTTTTGAGACAACGTTTCTCCATGTAGCCCCGGCTATACTAGAATGTCCTCTGTAGACCAGACTGGCCTTGAACTCAGAGATCCATCTATCTCTGCCTCCCAAGTGCTGGAATCAAAGGCTTGTCACCACAGTCTGGCTAAGGGGACGTCTTTTCAGGCATAGCTGAGAGACTCGTCCTGTAGCTTACAGTCTTTGAAGTCAAATTCCAAGTCAACGAGAGTGGTAAAAATGTAGAAGACCCTGGAGTGGTGGCTCACTTCTGTCATCCCAACATTTGGGAGCTTGAGACAGGAAAATCACGGGGTTCCAAGCCAGCCTGAGCTACACAGCAAGACTCTGTTCAATGAATAAACAAAACGGGAGACATCTATTTTAGTTTTATTCTAGGAAGGTATCCGTCTACTTTGAGTTTTCTGAGTGACCTTCATTAGGACATCCTACCCTATGTAGATTGAATTCTGTGTCCTTCGTTCTCCAGCCTGAGTCATTGACCCCAAGGTCGCCAGGCAAACAGGTGCACGCTGTGAATGAATCACCCAGCACAGATTTTTTTTTCTTCTGTCAAAATCCCCAGCAGCCTGGCGCTTCCCGTGCCCAGTTCCCCTCTGTCTTGGCCATGGATGCTTACATCTTGCCCTTCCTGTTTTCTGCCTCCTGAAAGATGTGTGTGCTTTGAATCACACTGCTCCATGTCGCCAGTTCTCATCTGTCAGATCCTGTCCTTAAGTCCAGGGGCATTTTCCACAGACAAGTCTTTCATTAGTTCCTCTCTCCAAGGGGTTGGAACACCTTGTCATCTGATCACCCTGGCCAATCTCTGCAAGACGATTGTATCATACAGATCATTAATAAAGATGTAGTATGTAACACCTAAGTGAGCTCCCGGCCCCACCCGGCACTCCACCCTGCATCAGTTTCATCCCTATGCGTTCTGACACTTCTGTGCTTTCTAATTTCAGTCCACGTGACCAACAATGACTTCAGGAGCTGGACTCTGCAGTCAGAATCCCCTGCAGGGCCTGCATCCCTGACACACCCCAATACCCCTTCCCCACCCACAGATGGCCTGGATGACTCGCTACAACCAGACTCCATAGGGTTTAGGAACGTTGTTGGGTTAGCACAACAGGAAGCCTTGAGATAGGATGGAGGTCCGGGAGAGCTCTCTGTAAATGTGGTTACAGGAAGGCCATTGCCTCTTTACATGGCAGTCCCTCCTGCCCCCTCCCCCATTCAAATCCTCCGCCCATTCTTTACCAGCCCTGGGGATGGTAATAGCTCTATTGGATATCACTCATACTTCTTCTACCCTCTGGTGGCTTCACTACACCCTGGCCATTCTTATAAGACATCCTTGAAACCCTCCAGAACTGAGCCGGCATGAACATGCCATCAGCTCTTCACTAAAATTCTGATGGATACACCACAGAGTATGACCAGCCCCAGGCTAATGCCACTGCGGGGCTGGGCTGGCCACCACACCTGCCACCTCTGCACCCAGACATTCATCACTTCTGCCAAAACCCTGTGGGGCACCCAGCCTCCCCTCTTCTCTGATCCACAAATGTTTAGCGATTTTGGAGTTCTTACATTTGTTAATATAAAAGGGCTTTGAAAGTATCCTGGCAAGAGTGACTTTCAGTGTTCCAGTATTTTCCATGTATTCATTTAACAAATATTTGTTGAACTCCTCCCATGTGCCAGACACCAAGCTAGACGGCAAGCACACATCTGTGGGCCAAGCAGACTCTGTCAGGGCTGTGGGAAGGAAGCAGTAGAAAGCACTGGAATGTTCCGATGGCCTCCTGCAACACAGGGCCTGAGGTCTATGTTCCCAATGAAGGATGTGCCAGTTCCTACTGGGGGCTTATCTTCAACATGTCATCATGTCCCAAAAGATCTTCTGTACATCAATATACAAAAGTAATACTGCCTCCAAAAGGTTTGTTTAGCAAGTGGAGGAAACTAGCTTCAGGAACTAAGGGGCCCATTAACTGTGGCAGGGCGGAAAGTGTTGATACCTCACATCGCCTGCCCTCTTCCTGTCATCTTTCTGTGTCTGTCATCTGCTCTCACCTGATCTGCCCTACCTGTTAGACAAGATATGGGTGTCCCAAGATGCCTGTAGCAGCCTCTGCTCCCCTCTCTGTGTTCTGGCTCGCTTTCCCTCCCACCCAGTTCTAGATGTTGAGCCTTGGACTGGGCTATCTCCAGGGGTGTTCCCACTGCACCTACAATGGGCCATTCTTTTCACCCTTCTGGGTCTTTGACTCTGTACTGGCTTGATTGAGAACATCCTTTGGCTTTCTGTGTTCCACTAGGAAATCCTGTTCTTGGTTCTGGTTCCTTAAAGCCCAACTCCAAGGTAGGTTCTGGATATTCCCTCTTGTCTTGTCCAGCCCCTAAACTCAAGCTTCCCTTTCGGTCAATCCCTTATCAGCTTCTCTTCAGAAGCTATAGAAAGCTCCTCCCCTCCCCTCCCCTCCCACCCTTTGCTGCTTCTCTCCTTTCCTGCCTTGACAAACTCACCCTTCAGTCTCCCTAGCAAAATACACAGGTGTTTCTTATTTCGAAAATAGACATTTAGTGTTGTGAAACCTGTTCATGGGGTAAGATCACTTGCTGCGAAAGGAAAAGGGCCTGAGTTAAACCTACTTCAAAACTGGACATGGCCATGTGACTCTGAAACCATAGTGTGGAGAGTCAGAGACAGGCAGATCCCAGGAGCTGCCTTGCCTCCTAGCTAGTCTATCCAAAAATGGTGAGCTTCAGTTTAGTGAGAGCCCCTGACTGCTTTTTTTTTTTTTTTTTTTTTTTTTTTT
>NW_022196905.1:57500850-57554723 GCF_008632895.1 Mastomys coucha | reverse complement strand
GAGGGAGAGACAGAGACAGAGACAGAGACAGACAGACAGACAGATAGACAGACAGAGACAAAGAGACAGACAGTCAAGAATTTTAAGAAAGAAAATTAGATAGTATTTTTCCTAGTGATTTGCTACAATTAGGAGATTTGAAATTCAGTGTGTCTAATAGAGTCGTGAGGGTTAAAATTGCAACAGTAGAACTGCCAGCAACAGTGTTTCTTTTCTCCATGCCAGACAGGAGCTGTCCTGAGAACTTTGTTTGTGTGTGTCAGCTCTCCATTACTGAAACACAATACCTGAGAAAAACTCACTTGGGTTCATAGTTTTAAAGGTTTTGATCCACAGCCAGGAGACACGTTGCCTTGGGACCTGCAGCAAAGTAGTAAATACTGTTAAGAGTAGGGGGGGAAGGAAGCTCTTAGCTCATAGCTGGGAGGGAGAGAGAAGAAACATGTGCCCCCATGCCCCTTAAGGGCAGTCCCCATGACCAAAACCCTGGTCCAGTAGGATCAAGGCTTTCACACAGGTATTCTTGGGGGTGCATTTCCAGATCTGAACCGTAACAGCTAAAGTCCGACCCAGGCCAACTTCATCCCAGATTCCAACTTTGCTTCACTATGAGTGTAGCTTATTTTAACGACCCCCAAAGGAACAGTTGCTGGCTGTGGAAATGGACCCCCAGCTGCTCAGCTTGGAAGGTTAACTTTTCAAATAAGGAGCGCCTGCAGTTAGCAAACCCATCCTCCATCACTGGGGGCAGAACACTCAACAGCGGAAAGCCCTTGCTTTCTCTCCTGCTGGTCCTGCACTAGGTGTGGCAGTGGGCAGGGATCCATCAAGCCACTTCTTCACTCTGCTTGCCCACAAGTCCTCCTCTCTGGCTACAGAGATGACTCTCCCAACAGCTCCACCACAGAAGCAGCAGTAAATAAGTGCACACATGACCAGGATTGGAGCTCCTGGCCAATATAGCCTCATGTCGTCTGTGTTTCTTAGAGGAAGGACTTTATAGAAAAGCAGATACATATGGAAGAATGTCACATGTACCTAGTTAAACTGAGCCATGAGCGATGAATTATTTATTCACCAAAGCAGGTATGGAACATTATCAATATGAGCAATGAGGAACAAGGTACGAGGGCAGTTTCTTCAAGAAAAAAAAAGAATAAAACTTTCCAAGTGTCCCTCGGATAGACTGTATGATCAACTAGCAAATATGTGTTGCCCCTTCTTAGCCCCATTTCCTGCCCCACTGACTCGGAATGTGACTATGTAGAATACTTTGGTGCACTGCGATAGCTAATCTCAGTTGTCAACTTGATGAGATCTACAGTTACCAGAGAACTGGGCCTCTAGGCAACCCTGTGGGGATTGTCTTGATTAGGTTAGTTAAGGTGGGAAGACACATCCCCTCTGGGTGGCACCATTCCCTAGGCTGGGATCCTGAACTGTATGAAAAGAAGAAAATGAACTGAAAACAATCATCCATCACTCTGCTTCCTGACTGTATGTGATATGACCAGCTGCTTCAAACTCCAGCTGTCTTGACTTTCATACCATGATAGACTGGACCCTGGAGCTCTAAGTAGAACAAGCCCCCTTTCCCTTCAATTGCTTGCCCGAGTAACTTATCACAGCAGGAAATTAAGATGCCCACAGTAGGTGGGTAGAAGTAATAATATGCTAGTTTCAAGTGAGTCCTTGAAGAGGTATTGCAAATATCAGCCAGCTTCCTTGGCCTTCTCTCCAACATGAGAACACTACTTACCAACAGGGGTGTCCCTTATGACTGGGTCTTAAAATAAGAGACTGTATAGGGATAGCCTTGAGTGGCAGCACACGACCCACACTACTCACAGGCATGTGAACAAACAATATCTATTTGTTACTGAAGACCACTATCGTTTTGGGCTTGTTTGTTACATAGCATCATCACAACAAAAACTGACTCTTCCACTCCCATAAAGAGCTCTCTACTGAGCCTATGCTGAAATGTTTATAAGGCTTTAGTGCATAATAGGCAGCACCTGCTCATAAAAGAGAATCTCTTCATTCAGAATAAACGATGCCTCAGTCTGAACAAAAGTTAGTTATCTCTATGTTATGTACTATACTTTCAGAAGTCCCAGATTCCAATGCTAGGCCCTTATAAAGAATATTATTTGTCAGAACCAATGGCACAAGATCATAATCTCAGCTATTTGGAAGGTTGAGGGAAGATTGCAAGTTTCAGGACAACTCTATAGGCTTAGATTGATTTCAAAACCTATTTTATTTAGGGTTCTTAAAAACACTTCAACCTTTCTTCTAATCCATTGACCAGAGAGGTAGGGGGAAAGAAGGTTAATAGAAAAGGGGTGTTGTAGACCCTTTTAGAAATAGTTTCTTGGGGCAATTCCATTTTTTGTTGTCAGGATACCAGCAGTCAAGTTCAATAGTAAACACCAAATATGAATTAGTAGTAGTGGCTCGATCCAGCAGAAACACCAAGGCTCTGACAAATCAGTCAGTATAAGTTAGGAGAAGCAACCAGAACTACCACAAGAAGTTCTTTGATGTGCATGAAGTAAAGACCATCGAAAACCAGCGAAGCATTGCATGGCATAGCAATTCAAGAGTGTCCTCTCTGTTGGTGGGACTCCATTTATATTCTTTTTTAAATATCCTGTGCCCTCTCAAGTATCTGTTTTCAGAAAAACATCACATGACACAACTGAGTTGTTAAAGAAATTTCCACTTCATGATTCTCCCAATCCAATTGAGAGAGATCCTGTCTCAAAATAAGAAGTTTTTAAAAGGGTAGGAATGTAATTCAATAGTAGCGTACTTTCTTCACATGTATGTCCATCCCTAATGCCACATACATATACACATAGGACCAGAATATTGTAGTCATACTACCTACATGTACTCTACTTTTTACTGTTCATTATTGATTTATTTGTATCATTGTGTGTGCAGGCAGGCACATGTGTATTGTGGTGCTCATGCGGAGGTCATAGGATAACTTTCAGGAGTCCATCCTCTTCTACCTTACAGAGACAGAGTCTCCCTTGGTTCTGTCGTGTTGTATTCTCCAGGCTAGCTGGCCCATGGGCTTCCAGCGAATCCTCCTGTCTCTGCTTACTTTCTCACTGTAGGAGTACTAGAATTACAAAGGCATGCCATCACATACAGCTTTTTATACATGGCTTCCAAGGCTCAAACTCAGGTCATCAGGCTTATACTGCAAGAACTTTTTACCTTTTAACCCATCTTGCTGGCCCTTATTCTGTTAACATATGCTGCTTCTAAGGGCAAGCTTTCATGTACACAGTCTGAAGGTATAAATTAGTTTAGTGTCTCTAATCCAAGACCAAGTCAGGAAGACTATGTATGCCAGCTCCAAATTTCATTCTAGTACCATGTGGTACATTGAGGAAGGTCAATTGTCACCTTTCTATTTCTTCAGTCTAACAAATATAGACAGTGCCCTGCCCCACTCCTCCCATGTACCAAACATCAGGAATGCCAACGGAACTAAGGCTTCTATCAACACAATAGCTTGCTGCCTCCTGGAAAAGTAAATATCAAGGTGTCCTGGGAGGTAGCTTAGCCAAGTATGCATAAGGTGCTGGGGGTTTGAGGGATCAATAGAAGTTACACTGAGAGAGGCAGCCAGGCTAGGGAAAGAGAAAGCCTTCATCCAGCAGGAGAAGAGACTGCAGAGAACATCTCAGGAGAAGAAATGGTGCAGAGGCTGAACTGGAGGGAATATGAAATGTGGAAGACTCATAAGAAAGGATGGGCAAGGGCCCCATGGACTCATTCTGATGCTAGCTGCTGCATGCAATTTGGAGAAAGGCTCAAACTCCACTTCCATGTCCTTGAATGCCCTACCATTGATGTTCACAGACTTGGTCCATGTCTACAAACTCCTCCAGATCCGTGACCATAAACTCCTTCACATCTACACCCGTGAACTTTGTCTCATCTGTGACCACAAACTCTATCCCATTCATATTCACAAACTGTTACTCTATCCACGTTCACAAACCTGCATTCATGCATGCAACTCCACCCCCCCATGTTCATAAACTCTATGTTCATGAACCCTGTCCCACCCATGTTCATGAGCTCTAATCCACCCATGTTCATGAACCTTGTCCCACCTGTGTTCATGACCTCTACCTAACCCATCCATGTCCACCATCCCTTCACTTGGCCCCAGATCCCAAGTATCTGAGACTTCAGTCTATAGAATCACCCCAAAGTAAAAGCCACCAGTGGGAACTGTACATGATAACAACATGGCTGCCAGATGGCAAGCAAGCTAGAGCACTCGCAACAGCCTGAGGACATGGGGAAAGAAAGAGCTGCTCCGCAACCCCACAACCTGCAATTCCATGCTGAAGACAACTTGCTCCTCCCTAGACCTGGCTGCAGGAGGAGAAGAAACAGCACAAAGGCAGATCCCCAGCCTTGCCCCAGAAGAGCCTGACATGGCGTCTTGCCTCAGGGAAGGAGCTCCCCAAGAGCGGCTTAGAGAAGCCAGGGCCCTGCACGCCACACCCTACACCTCCCTCTGCTTCTTTGCCATGCTGCACCTGGCCTCTGGCCTCACCTGCCCCACCCGGTTACACCCATGATTCCAACAGTGGCCAGCAAACACAGCGCTATCAGCAGTAACAAAACAAAAGGAAGAAATTCAAGTCAAACCAGGTTCCAGCTGCCCTCAGCTGAGCTCCTGCGGCACTGTCTGGTGCCTTCAGCCTTCTGCTTCCCAGACCCAAGTTGAACAGCCAGATCCCATCTGACTTCTCACTGGGCTATAAGGGTACCGTGTCCTTCCTGTGTCTGTGCCCAGCACCCCTGCCTGAATGGCACCACAGGTCCAAGAGTGGCTGCAGCGTTCCTAAACATTGTACTGCCTTCTCCCAGTCCCCTTGACATAGCGCCTTGCCTCCCTTATTCAACAATTCAGCCTTATAGGGAAGGGATTTCCTAGCCCAGTTTTTTTTTTTTTTTTTCAGAAGCAGGTCTTGAAACTCTGGTGCAGTCTTCCACTGTGAGAAACAGAGCAGTTGACTACCAGATTAAAGTAAGGCTTTTCTTGGAGCGTCTGGGTTCTATGCCATGAGTAGACCTCATTTCCAAAAGAGGTTCGACTTGGAAAGAGCCCTCTTTTGGTTGGTACCTGTCGGGTGGATCCACATCAGGTGGGATCCAACAGGATTTATGTTTGCTCTCTCCCATCTCCAGCTGAAATCATGCTCTAGGTCTGGGTTACTCAGAATTACCCAGACTTGCTTTGCAATCCCTTCTCTAGGGTCACACAGGCTAGGCCAGGGGAAAGCTTTCCTGAAAGCCAGGATAGGAGTCAGGGCAGGGCACTGGATAGACATGGGGACCTAGAGACCAGCAGACAGGCCTGGCACAGTTCTAAGCATCCATGCAGATCCTTGCACCAATGGGGACTGATGGGGACAGACAGGAGCCATTTCTGAACCAAAATTTATAGAGCACTGGCTGGAGGCTGGTGGGAATTAAAGAATAAGTGTTTCATGGGAGCATCGAAGTATCATTTATTTCAGAAAAAATTTTTTTCTAATTCTCTGGGGAACGCAGCCTACAACTCTTTCAGATTTTTCTAAGAAAGAAAAGCAGCCTTCAGCCACCACTGAACAAAGGCCACCATCTACTGGTTTCAGAACCACATTCCCATCAGACAGATACATCACAAGGTGTGTCCAAAACAGCCTGGTTTATTGGCACCCTGACCCCGGGTCAGAAGCCGGGGACAAAGTGTGACTCCGGGCTCTTGCCTTGGGGCTTTGGGAATAGCAAGCAGGGACCCACCCTGCTCACACCAACTGGCCATTCCGGTTCATCGAGATGAAATTATTTTCGTTTGCAGCGGCACCCAGTCAGTGTTCCACCTGAAGAAGAAACAAGTCAGGAGCATGGAGGAGCATGGTTTGACCCTTTCATGAAGGCTTCCTGCCCAGAGCCATGCGGAGGTCACATCTGCCACCAGGTCAAGAGCAAAATTTTCAGGGACCTCCAGGTGGTTCCCACAGAATCCAGCGTAGAAGAGAAAGGTCTCCAGTCTCAACGCATTGCCTCAAAGCACTCTCCTTTTCTACCTACTGAAGACCAGTCTACCACCAAGCTCTGCCATAGCTTCTGGCATGGCTCATCCGCACAGATTAAGACAAACTCAGCTAAAGTGCAAGGCTCCAAAAGGCTTAAGGACTTGTTGAGCATCAGATTGATAACTATTCCTTCTTTTCCTTTTCTTTTTTTAACCTCTGCTTGCGTTCAAACTCGAAAGAAATCAGCCCCACTAAATTAAAGGTGGTTTTCTCAGACAAGCCTGGTGTTCATTAACATAAGATGAGAGCTTAAGTAAGTACTGAAGTAATTAGGCAGGGAAGAGGTATACACCTTATTATAATCAGGATCCAGGCCCACCTGGTTCCCTCCTTCCCCTCCCACCCATCAGGCAGGAAAGCCCCAAGCCAGGTCAATCATACACTCATGGATCTCATGTTTAAGAGCCTGAGATAAATGTTGGAATGTTGAATTTATCAAATACATAGGAAAGAGATTGGTGTTTGTGAGTTTTGGTGAATTAGATGTTCTTTGATTAATATTTTTATACAACATTGATCTAGGGACAAGCCTGGAATATTTATCTTTCTTTTCCCTCCAGGAACTGTTTCTCGTGGTTATTTCAATTAACAAGTATGGGTCTAAAATCATTTGAGGTGCTGGTCAGGGGTGGGGTGGGGTGGCCCTGCTCTGGGAAGTATTGGAATAACTAAACTCAAGGGACATGGTTGTAGGGCTCTCCTAGGTTCTTCATGGAAAGCATTCACATCCCATCAGACGTGGGCGGATCTCCCAGGTCTAGACCTGACATTCAGCTGTTGTATTCTGAGGGAGCTCTTGTGTGTGTGTGTGTGTGTGTGGTGTGTGTGTGTCTAACGTGCTGGTGACTTTGCTGGTTGAAATGTGAAGATCATTCTATGTAGACCTCAAACCTTAGAAGACAGGTATTTACTGAGGCCTAACTTTACTCCTTGTCTCTTCCACCATTTGAGCCTTGGTTAATATTTGGGAGAGTCACACAGGCAGCTGATCCCCTGCTCTGACCATGCACTTCATCTAAGGATCTCACACCCAGATGCTTCTGTTTGGGGGAAGGCGTGGAGACATGGCCCAACACCTTTCAGTGCCATGAGAAATGGACTCTCAGAGGCATGCCTGGATTAGAAGACAGTGACCTAGAGGTCAAAGGTTTCTGTTTTCATGGTATTTCTCATATTAGATGCCTCTTTGCCCACAGTTACAGAAGCACCTAAGTTTTCTGTATCCAAGCCATTTTCTTCACTGCCACCCGGACAGGTGGCATTTCCCAGGGCATTTTTACACACTGTAGAGCTTTAGTTGAATGAAAACATGTTTCTAGAAGTCTCAGGGATGGGGAGAGGATCTGGGAGACCTTCCAATCTGCTTGGTTACGTGTCGTGGCCACCTGCCCGAACTTTGCTGCTGTTGTTTTCTTTTCTGTCCCCTTGACCTTGTGAGCAAATGCTCTCAAAGGGTGTCTTAGTAAGGGTTTCTATTGCTATGAAGAAACACCATGAATAAGGTAACTCCTATAAAAGAAAGTATTTAACTGGGGGTTTCCTTATAGTTTCCAAGGCTTAGTTCTTTATCATCATGGCAGGAAGCATGGTGGCATACAGACGGGCATGGTGCTGGAGCAATGACTGGGAGCTTTACATCCTAATCCACAGGCAGCCCGCAAAGAACCACTGGGATTGAGTTTTTGGGACCTCAAAGCCCACCCCCAGTGCCACACTTCCTTCAACAGGCCACACCTCCTAATCCTTCTCAAACAGTTGACAAATGGGGGTGGGTGGGAGGGGTGAGGGGGAGGTTGGGATGTGGTGGGAGGTGCTAAGCATGCAAATATATGAGCCTACATGTGTCGTTCTCACTCAGACCACTACAAAGGGTGTAGGGGTATATTCCTGTAATGTCAGCATTCAAGAGGCAGAGGCAAGAGGATCACAATGGGACCTGATCTTAAAAATAGAGAGGTCAATGCTCCAGTGGCTGGTTTCACACCTGTTTCCTCTGAGTGACATTATCTTTTGATCCATTGACTTATGAAGAAGAGGAGGGGAGGACATGAAATGGAGGAGGGGCATAGGTTGATCTATGAGGGTTTTGAGGGAGAATGGTGATGGATACGATCAAAATAGATTTATTTGTTTATAAAATTCTCAAAGAATACATTATTTAGAAATTATAATTTTTATAAGTTAAAAATTATAAAATATAATTCTTGAAATTTTATTTTTAAAAATATTTTTTAAATTATAAAAGACCTGATCTTTTATAATTTAAAAATATAAGTTCAAGGTCACAGTGCACAGACAGACACAAGAAACAGGAAGGACTAATTCAGAATAGTTTAGAATTTTATCATTTTAGCTGTGTTTTATGCAGAGAATTATGGAAATTTGTATGTTTAAGCCAGTATCTGAACACAGTGCCAGCATGACATTCTTTTTTTCTTTTTAAATTTAAGGCTTAGTTATCTGTTCTGATTTAACAGAGAATTGTCCCACATAGACTCACCTACTTGATCTCCATTTAGCAGTGCTCTTGGGAGAGAATACAGAGCTTTTAGGAGATACAGGTTTGCTAACTGTAGTCAAACTGGAGTCGGGCTTTAAGGGTTTATAGCTTTTCTCACTTCCTGGTATTCCATCTGCTTTCTGCATGTGAATGAGATGTGATCTCTTGTTTGTCTTCTCTGGCTGCCAGCTGCCCTGCCCTCCGCATCAGCATGGACTCTAGCCCACTGGAACCACCATCTGAAATGAACTCTTCTAAGTTGCTTTTGATCATGGTATTTCATCATAACAACAGAAAAAAAAAAACTAACACAATCTATATAGGATTTTATATTGACTCTCTGAAATAACCTTTGGGAGATTTTAAAATGTTGTTATTTTTGTCAAGCTTGGTAGTTTAAAGAACATGAGAGTTCAACTAGCTTGAAACACAAATGAGAGTTCTTGAGCCAGTGGCAAAGGCTGACATGAGAATGTTGAGTTATCTCTCGGATGATCAGATCAGACACAAGCCACCTGACTGGAGAGTACCTAGACATCAGCTCATGTACAAAGTCAGCAACAGTGAGGATAGTGTATCTGACCACATTAACATATAGGATGGGTACTCACCATAATATGGTGAGAAGTTGAGAAAAGTCACTAAGATTGTACACACACATAGACGTACATGCACACACACACACACACACAGACGCACATCAGCGGTATGAGTCACCTGCTATGGAAAATCCAAACCCACAAACTACTGATCCTATCTCTTTCTGTAGAAAAAAAAAGACACTAAAAATGACGTGGTTGGTTGTAGCTAGTAGGGGAGAGGGCTGGCCCTCGGTAGAGGATTTTTGCTGTGCCCTTATGGTCCTTAGTTTTTCACTAATTTCTTAGACTATCATGGCTGCCACCAGAGTCAGCAGCCTGGAACTCCCGGAGCACTTCCTCTGTAGACGTGTAGGTTCACTCAGCTGCTCTGTAAAAAGCACACATCAGGGGGAGTAGATGCCAGCTCTCCTAGAGCTCTGGTTCAAGGTCACAGTGCACAGACATAGACAGCATAAACAGGAAGGACAAGGAAGGAAGGCAAGAGAGTAGGAGACATGGAGTCACAGAGGAGGCTGGTGTCCTGGGCAAGTGAGTGACAGATCCCAAGAAAGACCCAGAACTCATGGCACAGATATAATAAGCATCCAACACCAAAAATAGCGTTGGTTTGTTGGGGTGCTCTCTAGTCTCCTGGGATTGAGTCCCATCTCTCCAGCTCCGCAGTTTGTAGCCACACACCGACAGCTTCTCCACAAGCAGCAGCTCAGATGTTCATCTTGTCTTTATCCCTGGAACTTGACGTCAGTTGGCTTAACATCTCCATGTGGATGCCTGGTGTGCTCCTTAAACCTTATCCATTCCACACCAAACTCTTGACCTTGCCTGGAAAACAAGGAAGTCCTTTTGGATATGGAGACTTTGAATGGCTGAAAAATTAGCATTCTAGAAAGAAGAGTGCAGAATATAAGTGGGGCTGGAGTTGGGGTGCAGGGCCAACATGTTTCAAAAACAGCAAGATATCAGTGGAGGGGAGATTAGCAGGAAACAAGACCATGGAGGGAGAACCAAGAAAGCCTGGAAGGCACTAGACCTTTCTGGTCGTACTGAAGCCCTGGAAGGTTTTGAGCAAAGAATGCTCTTACTTGACTGGCCCTTCCCTACCTTCATTCTGAATACTGAGGAGAGACCCTTTGGATCACAGTAATGATGGGACTAGGAAATCAGGCAGGTGCTACTGCTCAACTGTCCAAGCAAGAGATTGCAAAGGCTAGAATCAGGATGGCACTGGCAGAGATGAAGAGAAGCAGTAGTTTGATTCCAAATTTTGTCAGAAGTATGGTTGCTAAGTTGGAGGTAGAGTTTGGAAGGAAGGAAAGCATGAGGTGGCCTGAGGTAACTCATGGGAACACACAGAGGTTGGATCTGTTGTTTATGGAGGTGGGCAGTTAGGAGGGAAGCAGGTGTTTTCCGGGCAAGGTCAAGAGTTTGGTGTGGAATGGATAAGGTTTAAGGAGCACACCAGGCATCCACACAGAGATGTTAAGCCAACTGACATCAAGTTCCAGGGCTACAGACAAGGTGAACATCTGAGCTGCCGCTTGTGGAGAAGATACAGGTACATGGCTACAAACCACAGAGCTGGAGAGATGAGACTCAATCTCAGGAGACTACAGAGCACCCCAACAAACCATTCTTGGGGTTGGAAGACTGTTATATTTGTGCCACGAGTTCTGGGTCTTTCCTGAGATCTATCACTCACTTGTCCTTTTCCAACCCTCCCCCTGTGGGTAACTAGTCTCTATGCCTGTTCCACAACTACATTTTAGAAGCATGGGACTTATCCAGGTTGGCAGGGTTACGGCTAGGAAGGGATTTCCTCAATCTTCCTTTGAATCTCCTCTGAACTCCAACTAGATGATATTTAGAGCTTTGAGATGACTCTGGGACAGGTTAGGACTTGAGGCTATTGGAGGGCTGAATGTACGAAGAAGTTCCGGAAGATCATGAGCTTTGGGGGTGGGAGTCCAGAGACACTATGGGGCAAATATTAGTTCCTCCAATTCATTTTTAGAAATCTCTTCCCTCAGTGTGACCAACTTAAGAAATAGGCTTTATTTAGGCTCTGATTGGGCCAGGGGGGTTGAGCCCTCATGAAAGGGATTAGTGCCCTTAGTATATTTTTCTTCTTTCATTTCTTTTGGGTTGTGTGTTATGTGCAAGTATGAGTGTGTGCACACTTGTGGAGGGGCACACACATGTGAGAATGTGTTCACAAGTAAGTGCATGTGAAGGCTCAATGTTGATGTTGGAAATTATCCTCAACTGCTCTTCTAGTTTACTCGTCAAGGGGGTCTCTCTGTCAAGCCCACGGGTTGCAGATATGACTAGTCTCTCTAGCCCCTTGCTCTGGGATCCCCATCTCTACCTTCTAAAGTTAGAGTTACCAGTGGGGCCCCCCACAGATACCCAGCAGTTACATACTTCTGGAGCATCAAATCTCTCATTCTCAGACTTGCACAGCAAGCACATTAGCCATTGAGCCACACCCCTCTGCTCCCAATGAGTGTCCTTATAAAGACACCTAGAGAGCTTGTTCCTGTCCACTACAGGAGCGGGACAAGGAAGGTGGCTGTGGACTCACTAGACACAGCATCCCAGGAAGTCTTGATCTTGGACTTGTGGCCTGAAGACTCTGAGGACTGAATCCACTAAACCAAGCTGCTTATGCTAAGACACGGTATTACAGATTCCTGGCTGGACCAAGATGACTTCTTTGTAGCGGACATTTTAGCAACTTATGTCCTTACTCAGTGTTATCTGGAGAGCAGAGACCTGTACGTATCAACCCTGAAAACAAGTAAAGGAATGAAATGAAACCCTCAAGTCAGCTCTGCGCAGTCCCCAATCACAGAAATAATCCGGAGGAGATACTTTGCAGACTCAGAGAACAATGACAGAACAGATCTGCTGTGCCCTGTAGCACCTTCCCATGGCATCAGAACGAGTCTGAACAGGTTTCAAACATGGCATTGGGGGTGGAGTTGGTTTCCACCTCATTTCTAGCAGGATGGGAAATGCTGATAATCAGATTACATTTTCTTGCTTAAATGGGAGCTGGTTCTATACAGGACCAGTGATGTGGCGTGGTACTTTAGAAACTTCTCTGCCTCCAGTAAGTGCAGAAACGGTTCAGAGAGTAATAACATATAGATAATGTAATGTAAAAAAGGAGACATTTTAAGCTGATTAGGGTGCCACCTGCCTGCGATCCCAGTAACTGAAAGTTTGAAACAGGAGAATGTCAGGTTTGAGTCTAGCCTGGGTTACATACTAAGACCCTGTGGGAAAAAAAAAACTGGGAAGGAGAGGAGAAGCAAAAGGAGAAGGCAGGGAAACAGAAACAGAGAAAGATGCCTGGATTCATGGGAAGTAGAAAGCATCCCATACTGGACCCAAATTGTGACGTGCTGAGCCTGCAACCACCCAGACCTTGCACCAAACAAGGAAACTGTTATATCAGGCTCTGAAAAGGCCCAGGAAAAGCTTCTCTGGGGAGAAAAGGAAGCTGCCAGAGCCCCTTCCTCACACCAGAGGAGGGCCAGCAGGGTCTCAGTCCCTGGCTGCTGACAGAGGTCTCCTGATCCCTCCGTTTTCTCACTATCAAACTGCACAACAGCCATTGGACCTCCACCACCCAAATAAACACAGGGCTCAATTATGTGTCTGATAGTTAACACGGACTGTAATGCCATGGGTCACATGGGTTAATTCAGAAAGAAAACAAACGCAATCATGCCATTAATCATTGACTGGCGATCTTAACTCCCACGATAGGCTGAACACTGAGACTTTCTTCAGAAGAACAGTAATAAAAGAGGGTGGCCCCCTTGGGGCTCCTGGCAGCTCTCTAATCAGAGGAGATTTCAGGGGCCATAGATTTTCACACTGGCAATTAAGCTTCAGGGCTAAATCAACGCGCAGACCTGGCTTATTTCCCTAAGCCCTATATTCAGTAATTCCATAGACTGGAGGTACACAGCACAAAGGCAGATGATTCTCACTGCTGCAAAGCAAGGGCATGGAAGTTCACATTCCCCTTGGCAGGCCGAGGCAGGGCATCTTGGCAACTTGGCCGGGTCTGATTTCAATTCCCTACCTCTTCTCCCCAAGGACTCTGTTCTTCAGGGGATGGAAGGTCCCTCTGTGATTGGTCTGTTAGCTCCAAAACCCTTATTTACAACTTTACAGGCACTGTTTCAGGGAATAAAACCAGTTTCGTGGAAGCGAATCAAATCCCCTATAACTTGAAGCTTTGCTGATCCTGTAAATGTCAACCCCGAAGCCTTGGGAGCTATGTGAGGAAACAGGTTGAGTGTGGACATGGCTGAGAAATACTCTTTTTGCTTTAAAAACAACAAAATAAATCAAAACCTAAACTAAAATTACCTTTATCTCCAGACCTCAAAACATATGAGAAGGGCCATGTTTTTAAAAGAGGGAAGGAGAGGGCTGGAGAGATGGCTCAGCCCATAAAGGTTAGGCTCACGCCCCAAAAGAGGAAAGGAGGAGGCTGGGGATGTATCTCGGTTTATAGAGCACTTTCCTAGCATCTGTTATATCCTGGGTTCAACTCCCCCAACCCCATAAATGAGGCATTGTGGCACACACTTGTAATCTGAGCATTTGGTTGGTAGAGTTAGGAAGATCAGAAGTTTAAAGTGATTCTTTGCCCTGTAACAAAGTTGAGGCAAACCCAGGCCACAAACAAACCTGTCTTTTAAACAGTGTGGGGGTGGGGTGGGGGAGGTCTAGCATAGTCCCTGGCACTGAATAGGGGTTGAATGACTATTTGAGGAACCAAGCACAAAGCATGGGCTTTTCCAAAACATTTTGGCTTGTCCATTTGTAGTAGAGCAAAATCTTCCTGCCCACAAACAAACATTCCAACACAAACATTGCTCATGAGTACACACTCAAACTCTGCTTCAGGTGGAAGATGAGAGCCAGCTCCAGAAAGTTATCACACACACACACACACACACACACACACACACACACACACACACACACACACATGGTTATTTCAAACATTTGCTAAAAATGTTCCATGTGCCAGACAATGAACTGAAATCCTCCAAATAAACCTGTGAACTAAACACAATATTTTTTTTAATATTCCCACATTCAGGTGAAAAATAATCACAGGGAAGTGGAGTGACGTGACGTGTGTAAAGTCATCATACGGCTGGTACGGATGTCAGAAATGAGATTAGAACCTAGGTGTTTCGACTTTGCCATTCATTCCCATATCTCAACCAGACTTCTGTGGTCCGTCTGTCCAGATGTGCTATCTTACCAGTTTATCAAGGTGAGATGACTTTCCAGATGTATCCATTTGAATTCACTCCCCCTCTTGAGATATCTGTTGACTCCACTAAAGGAAAAAACAATAAAACCTCTTAAACCTCTTAATAACTGAACATCCCAACAGAAGAGGGAATCTCAGGTGCTGCTGGGTTTGGGTAGCAGTGGGTATTTTGAAGAGCACTTTTCAGTCATAGCAATGTTAAGCTGTCTCCTATATCTTCATGCCTGCCCCTTGTCTCCCCACTCGCAACATCTGCTGTTAGAGTCGGATCTTTATCACAATTGTTGTGATAAATTGGATGACACGTTGTTATCATCCAAAGTCCATTGTTCACATTAGGGTTCACTTTGGTGATGTTCCTTTGTGGGTGTGGATGACTAAGTACTGTCACACACCTGAGAGTTGTCATGGTAGATCATAGTCATGACAAAGAGCTCTTTTTAATCTTGAGCAAACTACAAGAGGAACACAGGAGCCCTGTGCAGATGGCAGGCCATCTTCAGGGGTCTCAGTTTCTTGTCTCTCTTTCCTTCCCAATTCTTCCTTCAAGTGTTGTTGGTTTCTGCCATCAAGACCACCAGCAAATGGGATGAGAGAGATGGCTCAGCAGTTAAAATGTTTGCTGTGTAAACATGAAAACATGGGTTCAGATTCCAAGGATCTATGTGCTCTATTTTATTTTGTTGCTATGATTAAACATTCTGACCAAAAGCAACCTGAGGAAGAAAGGGTTTGTGTCATTTACCCTTCCACACCACGATCCATTTTTTGAGGGAAGTCAGGGACAGAACTTGAAGCAAGAGTAGTGGAGAAACACTGCTTGCTGGCTTTTTCTTGCCCACTCACTAGTTCATTCTTAGTTAGCTTTACTATATAAGCCCAGGAAGACATACCTAGGAGATGCAAAGCTTGCATTATGCTGACCCCCCTGTAATAACTAAGACAATCAAGAAAATTCCTCAAAGACAATTCCACTCACCAACCAACCTGACAAATATACTCAATTGAGACCATTCCCCTGCTCCGGGTGATTCTAGGCTATGTCAAGTTGACATCAATGCTAATTGGACACTCTACCCATTGTCAATTGACATATAAGTATATCATTTTAAGTCATAACTTTTCTTTTTTGTTACCATGATCTCATATTAATATTAAAGTATCAAACTTTTAAATGTTCAACAGACCACATTTTCAGCATGTTAAAAGCACAAGGTATCTTTAACAATTCAAAGTATATTAATTGTGAGTTCTTATTAAATTAAAAGTAAATAATATACATTTTCATTCCAAAAAAGAAAAGCCAGGGCATATGAACAATCACATCAAAGCAAAACCAAAATTCACCAGTATAAATGCAAATCCTGTATTACAGTTCAGTGTGCATGGTCGTGGACTCACTCTTGATCTTCTGGACTCCACAGGGCTTGTGCAGCCCCAGTTCTCCAACTCTGCTATTCACAGCACACACAGAATGTCTTATGTGTTCAGGTTTGATATACTCTACATTTTCCATTGTCTTTGGTAGCTCTCCCAAGGTCCTGGCACCTCCAACATCCTGAAATCTCCACAGCAACTGGCTGACTTTCACCAAATGGTTTCTCCCAGTCTCTTTTCAGGGACTCTGCCCCTGTCACATGATGCCAAGCCTCAGCCCCTCTCTATGACCCTATTAGAATTACATCTTTATTTTAAAATAAGTACCATATAGATGACTCTTACACAAGAGTCATCTTGTGTAAGAGATGCTGCCTTGGCCGCCCCGAACCAAAGCATCTATGTGTTGGTCTTGAAGAAATGCTTCCCCAAAGATTCTACATCAATGATACTGATCTCTTATTAATCACAATTAATTTCTCAGTCCCAGCTAGCCAACATTCACTCCTCCAATGAAGCATAAAAGGTTTCACTTCAGAAATTCTAATCCCTTTTTCTTCACATCTGGTTATTCAGCACTGCTGATCAACAACCACAAATACTTGAAAACACAGTACACAAATGATTCCTGGCCTAGTCCTTAATTAACATTTGCTCCTTTCTGAAACCTTACAAGTCTCTTAGCATTAATATCTCCCAAGCTCTCACAGGAAAGAGCCCATTAAGCTCTGCTAGCAGTTGAAATGTGAACTCTCAGCTGCTGCCCCAGCCAACATGCCTACTACTTGCTGTTATGTGCCCCATCATGATGCGCTCTAAACCCCTGAAACTGTAAGTCAAAATAGGCTCCTTCTCTTATAGTTTGGTTTGGTCATGCTATTTCAACGCAGCAATTGAAAACTAACACAGAAGTTGGTTTAGCACTAGAAAGGGAGCTATTGCTGTGAGGAAACTGACCTGTGTGTGTGTGTGCGCGCGCACAAGTGTGTATGTGTGTGTTGTTTTGTTTTGTTTTTAATGTGGAAGAGTTTAGACTTTGGAATAGAAAAACAATTAAATAAAATAATATAAGCTGGTATGATGGTTTGTACATGCTTGGTTCAGGGAGTGGCACTATTAGGAGGTGTGGCCTTGTTGGAGTATGTGTGTCACAGTGGGTGTGGGCTTTAAGACCCTCATCCTAGCTGCCTAGATGTTAGTTTTCTCCTAGCAGCCTTCAGCTGAAGATGTAGAACTCTCAGCTCCTCCTGCACCATGCCTGCCTAGATGCTGCCATGCTCCTGCCTTGATAATAATGGATGGAACCTCTAAACCTGTAAGCCAGCCCCAATTAAATGTTGTCCTTGTAAGAGTTGCCTCCGTCATGGTGTCTATTCACAGCAGTAAAACTCTAACTAAGACACCTGGGCTTGCCAGGTATCTTAGTAGAAGCCTGGAAGGCTGTTGATGAAAGCTAGGTAGATTGTGGAAGACCTGTTCAAAAGGTTTCAGAGGAAACAACATTAGCAACCTGACTAGACACTATCTTTTAACGTTTTGACAAAGACTATGACTGCTTTCTGCCCATGTCCTAAGAACTTGTCTGAGGCTAAATTTAAAAGTTGTGGGGCGGTGGTGACACATGCCTTTAATCCCAGTACTTGGGAGGCAGAGGCAGGCAGATTTCTGAGTTTGAGGCCAGCCTGGTCTACAGAGTGAGTTCCAGGACAGCCGGGGCTACTCAGAGAAACCCTGTCTCAAAAAAAAAAAAAAAAAAAGTTGTGGACTAAATTCTTTGATAGGGCAGATTTCAAGACAGCCTAATTGTCTTAATTAGGCCTTCCATTTTCTGTGAAGAGACACCATGACCTAGGCAACTCTTATAAATGACACTCTTTAATTGGGGCTAGCTTACATGTTCAGAGATTTAGTCTGTTATCATCGAGGCAGGAAGCGTAGCATCGTCCAGGCAGGCATGACACTGGAGAAGGAGCTGAGAGTTCTACATATTGTTCTGAAGGGAACCAGAAGAATAGCTTCCATATGGCTAGAAAGAGTCTCAAAGCCCACCCTGACAGTGACACACTTCCTCCAACAAGGCTGCGCCTACTTCAACAAAGCCACATCTCCTAATAGTGTCACTCCCTGGACCAAGCATCTTCAAACCACCACACTAATATTAACTCTATTGTGTGGATATTAATAACCACTCTTATGCAGATCTACAACGAAAAAGAGCACGTGATGCAGAAAGAAATACTCACATACAGTTTGAAGAGAAAAGAGCAAGGCTTGTACTAAAAGAGAGGCCACATTTGCATTAAAGGAAAAGTGGTACCATTGGGGCACAACCCCAACCAGCTAGGAAAAGGCCTAAAGAAATCTCTGCTCCTGAATAACAATGGCAAAGGAAGCTACTTGCTGCAGACATAGGAGGCCAGGGTCCACCCCCAAGTGGGTAGGAAAACTTGGCAGTATTGTCCGTGTGAATCTGGCTTTAGACTTGTGCAGGATGCATGAGAAAAAAGTCATGAAATATTATTCCTTGATTAGGGAGAGCTGCTGAGGCTAGGCAGTATGTGGCATGGCAGTCCCTACATGAAGGCCCTGAGAAGGCAAGAGGTCCTGAGAGGCCATTGTGTGAAGTGATAAAAGGAAAGCCTGAGTTGAGTTGGAGACCTTGAAGTACTAGAGGTGCCAGACTCATGAAATGTCTGCCAAGAAGAGCTGTGGACAAGGAGTGGAACCAGCCCAAGAGACAGAAGTGTGTTACAAACACCTGGAAGGGCAGAGCCATCTAAGTCCTTTGACATCAGGGATGGAGCTACAGGAATTGGTAGTTTGCCTTGTTGGGTTTCAGTCTTGCTTTGGTCCAATGTTTTGTCACTATGTCTCAATTTCTTCCCTTTGCCTTGGAGAACCCAAGATGTTAGAGATGTCAGAGTCATGGGCTATCTGCTGAAGAAAGCTGCTAACAGGGAGTGGAATCAGCCCAGGAGAGACAAGTTTGTTGCAGTCAACAAAGATAAAAAAAGGAGTTGGAGAACTGAAGAGTGCTTTGACATCAGACATGGAGATGCAGAGTTTAGAGTTTGCCCAGCTGGTTTCTTGTCTTTCTTTGGGGATTACAGTTAAGTGATCAGAAGAGACTTTAAACTTTGGATTTTAACATCACTGAGACTGCTATAGACTAAGGGGACTTTGAAAGTTGGACTAAATATACTTTTTATTATGCTATGGCTAAGTATGGCTCCCATAGACTTATGTGTTTGAACAAACCTATGGGGGCCAATGAGAGGAATATGATGGTTTGTATATGCTTGGTCCAGGCACTATTAAGAGGTATGGCCTTGTTAGAGTATGTGATTCACTGTGGGCATGAGCTTTAAGACCTTCATTCTAGCTGCCTGGAAGCCCGTCTTTTCCTAGCAGCCTTCAGACGAAGAAGATGTAGAACTCTCAGCTCCTCCTGCACCGTGTCTGCCTGTATGCTGCCATGCTTCCTGCCTTGATAATAATGAACTGAACCTCTGAACCTGCAAGCCAGCCCCAATTAAATGTTGTCCTTGTAAGAGTTGCCTTGGTCATGGTATCTGTTCATAGCAGTAAAACCCTAAGACAGAAAATAATGGCAGAATATGATACATTATATGTGTGTGTACATGCACGCGTACATGTGTGTGTATTACTTTTAAGAAATAAAAAATTAATCAGATGAACAGATTTTAAGTTTAAATGGTTATATATTAATGCTAATATTTCCATAAGTTACCAGCAAAAAGCCTGAATCTGTACAATTTTATTTCAGCCAGAAAATGATAATCTGATATGTGTCAAATGATAAATGCTTTTTTTTCTGTACCCATACTATTATGTCTACAAATACTTTCTTAAGCTCTTCCTTTAAGCAGTTTTTTAAATGGCTCTATGGTTCTATTCAAGCTGTATGTAGAGACTGAGTGTGAAGTCAGCATGAAAAGATAATGCATGGTGAGAAGCTATTGTTTTATAGGATATATTATATATTTATATGTTAAAAAAGAAATAAAACATTAAATTTAAAATTAAAATATACTAAGAATAAAATTTATAATGTAAATAATAAACCAAACATCATTGTCTGCCATGTAAAAAGAAAATCATCAAATTTTCCAAAGAGAGAGAAAGAGTAAGAAGAAAGGCCCACCACATATATCAAAGAGAACAAATAGTTCAGTAGAGAGCTCATCCAAACAGCAAAATCATTTAATTATGACCAAGAAATGCAAATACAAACCATCCTAAGATTATCAACTGACTCCTGTTACCTGCCAAAACAAAACAACCATTTAAACTGGAAATATTAAGTGACTAGAGATGCCACAGCAGAGGGGACATCCCATTCACTGATGATGGCCTTTGTGAAGAGTGTCTGACAGTGCTGTTAAAATCCAGTAAGCATAATCTACCCTATGATGTCTGGCCCACTCTGGGGAGGCATCCTATGAACATGAATAACAGCGCTGGAGAAGGAGCGTTTGCAAGGATATGTATTGTAGCCTTGTTTGTAAAGATAAAATGTGAAAGAATGACCATCAGTGGGCGAATGGTCCAATAAATATGTGTGTGTCCATACCAATAAAAGGTTTGTATAGCCATTAGAGTAATGAAGAATAGCTTTATCAGTTGGCTTTGAGAGACTTCCATGAAGTATTGTCGAATAAAGCATACAAGTGTATATAAAATGAACATTCTTGTAGGGTTAATAATGTTGCGTCATTATTTGTATAGTTACAGTCATGGATGAAGATTTGTCAGAATAATACTCTAGGCTATAAGCATGACAGAGTTCAACAACAGGGAAAGAGGAAGAAAAAAGGAACAGGGAAGATAAAACTATGGGAAATAATATCTATGGAAAATCATATGTGACCCTTTTTATGAAGTAACTATTTTTTATTATTTACATTTTAAGTTGGAGAGAAAGGGAAGGATGGTCAGTGAACATTTTGTCTCATTGTCAGTGAGAAGTCAGCTCCATAAAGCTAGAATAAGACAGGACCTGTGACCTGGTTAGTCTCATTTTTCCTTCCCTGTCTTTTCTCTTCCTGAAATCCTCTCTGCTGAGTGAGCAGATGTGCAAACCTGAATGGTCATAAAGGAACCATCAACACGAACAACAAAAAGAGTTCTTGAGGTTTAGAGGCATATTCCAGAGTCTGCAAAGCCACATTAAGAAGACACACAGATATGGGCATCAGATGTGAATCCAAAGGCCTGGAAGCGAAATGCAGATGAGACATGGGAAGGCAAAGAGGGAGAGGAAACCAGAGTGGCTGGCGTGTCTTGCAATCCAGTGGGACAGGTGACAGAGCATCTCTCCCAACATCAGTAAGACACTTCAAAAGTCATCTCTGTAGTGCATCACTAAGCTGGAGAAAAGGAAGGCCTGTCCTTAGGCCAACTACAGAAGAAAAGTGAGAGCTTAGATGGCTCAGCCACTTTGCTCTTGGAGTTTGAGACACACCTTGGTGCCACCGAACTTCTGTTTTGACAAGAGCTTTAAAGCCAGGTCTCAGTCAACATAGGAAGAATTAGGAATGCCCCTCACAGATCTAAGACCTCAGAGACCAGCACTGTCAGCATTAGGGGAAACTATAAATAAACTAACTCCAAAGAAGAGGAAATAATATCAGGGCAAAAATTAGTCAGTGTAAATATACACACACAGTAGACAGGATGCATAAACTTCAAGTTATTGTTTGAAGTCAGGTAGACCTGACTAACCTCTGGCAATCCTGATTAAAAGAGAAAGAGAGCAATAATGTTTTTAAAACCACATTATGTGTGAATGGAGTAATATAACTATAGTTACATGGATATTAAAATGACATGGTGTGGGGTTTTAGCCTCCCATTTCTCTACCTTTGCCTTGTAAATGATCTCCCTCTTTAAATAATCACTGCATGTGTGTGTTTCCTTACCCTAAAAACAGACTTTCATCATTGGCAAAACAACAAAGCATAACAAAAAAAAAAAATACAGGTTGTTATAAATAGATTTGTATTGACCAAATTGGAAAGTAGAAAGATTCTTAGAAAATCTAAAATACTAAATGTTATCAAAAACAAAAAGAGAAAAATGCAAATTTATGAAAGATACTAAAAATTAAATCAATAATTTAAAATCTTCTGACAAGGTAAATATATTATCTCAGTCTCATATAAGATAGATGACTCTTCCCATTGTATAAAGCTGAAACACACACTAAAAACTAAGGCCACTTTGAAAACTACAAGGCAGCTACTGTACCAATGCCATGCCTCCTGCCTGCTGCCATACTCTGTCCCCACCATGCTGCTCATGGACTCTAACCCTCTGGAACCATAAACTCTTTCTTAATTGCCTGCTCATGGTGTCTTATCATAATAGAAAAGTTACTAATATACATTTACGTAAACTCAAGCATGGCTAAATCCAAGTCATTTGCATATAACATAACATTCTCGGAGAAACATACATAGGAAGCCCAAAGACTCTGCCTAATATTGTAGAAAAACTAAAGAGTATGTGCTGCCTCGTCTTATGCCAACTTGACACAGAAACTAGAGTTAGCTGAAAGGAGGGAACCTCATTTGAGAAAATGCAGCCTTAAAATTTGACAGTAAGACATTTTCTTAATTAGTTATTGATGGTGGAGGGTCCAGCCCATTGTGGGTACTTCCATTCCCTGTGCTAGAGGTCCTGTATTCTACAAGAAAGTAAGGCTAGCAAGCTAGAAAGCAGCATCCCTCCATAGCCTCTGCATCAGCTCCTGCCTCCAGGTTCCTGCCCTGTTTGAGTTCCTGTCCTGACTCCCTTCCTAGATGAACAGCAATAGGGAAGTGTAAGCCAAAGAAATTCTTTCCTGCCCAACTTGCTTTTTGGTCATGGTGTTTCGTTGTAGCCATGAAACCCTAAGACAAGCAACATTGAAGGGATACAAAAAGTTACTAGATACTGCTGAAATCTCCTATATTATTTCCCAGCCACAATGGGCATGTAGCAGCCTCATTTAAAGGAGCATGTAACACACCTGTTCATCACACTGCTTCCAGCCCTCCACATACTGTTTTGCAGGCATTTGAGAGTTCCATAAAGGCTCCTTCCAATGACTGCTGGAGGGACCAGACCTTCATCCTGGCCCCACACACAGTACTTTTGCTATTAATTTTCACCAGCAGTTTCTAGAAACAATGAAAAAAATAAACAAACCACCATTATGCAAAATAAAATCCCTTTTCCAGTCACAGATCTGGTCTTGTGGGCCTAAAATACTTCCAGCAACCCACTGGAGGAAAAACAGGGGAAGAGATCTTTTGATTATGTCCATCACGAGCCTTTTATGATCACCCATGAGAAGGCACACACACAAATTTTGCTTGTTGAGTTTTGAGGTCACTACCTCACACCATTGGTCCATCTCCAAAGTCTCCTTCTAAAATAGAACTTTCCCCTTTTCCTACCAAGTTGCAGCTTTTACCCTTCACGTTTAAATACTTGCAACGTCTAAGATTTAAGTGTAAGCCCACAGTTTCTCAATTCTGACAGTCCCCAGACTCGGGACAACGGAAGACTTTCTGTGATGACTAGGTTCCCAATTCAGGGAAATTTTGAGACTTCTGATCATTCAAGTTCTGTCCCAGCTTGAATTTCCTTCCTCTTTTGTGCACTTTTTGTTTGAGGAAGGTTTTACTTTAGTGAATCATTGTTAAAAACAACTCTTGACCATCTGCAAGAATCTGGACTTTAAGTATCTTCCCCCAGAGCCCGTTCATTAAGGCAGAGGCCCTTAATCTTCCTTGTGCTGCAATGTTGCTACATAACTGTCATTTTGCTACTGTTACAGATCATAGTGTAAATATCTGTGTTTTCTGGTGGTTTTAGTCCATCATCGTGAAAGGATCATTTGACCCCAATGGGGTCATACTGCACGGGTTGAGAACGGCTGCGTTAAAGGCTTTGTCCACCAACATGGTGATGCTGAGAGAGGGTGGAGAGGCCTAAACTGGTTATTGTAGGCCTTGAAGAGGGACATAGGACTGACGTCTCTTGTGTGCATCCCATCTGTGGGGTGGATGTCTTTGCTCCCGTCAGACACCACCATGATTGACCTCATAATCAACCAGTCATGACTGAAATCTCCCAAACCGTATACCCAAACAAACCTTTCTCTCTCTGAGTTACTCTTTCAGGTATTTGTTTCAGCAATAGAGAGCAACAAGCATAGCTTCTCACTCCAGTCTCACCTTTGTTGTTCCTTTGGGGCCTAGGCTTCCCAGAGTTCTCGACATTTTCATCCCTAGCATGTCTCTGAAGAGCACACCAGAGTAGAGTCAGCTGGCAGTCACCTGGGTGTGGAAGGAGGAGGCCAGGAAGGAAAGAGCTGGTTAACATCCTACCTCTGATAGGAACTGCTGTAGCCTCTCCTATGCGAATCCCAGCTCCTCCGTAGGTCTTGGTTTTCTCAAGAGCCAAGGAAATCTCAGTCTACAGAATAGATTTTAGAGCTAGGTAGCTGATGTTCTGTAGAGACAGGGTAAATGTGATGGTTAATCTTCATTATCAGTTTGACAGAATTAAGGAGCAACAAGGAGACACACCTCTAGGTGTGTCTGTTTTCAGGAGGTTTAACTGGAAGACCCACCCTAAATTGATGGCAGTATCCTTAGGCTAGAGTCTCGGATTAAATAAAAAAGTAAAATACATAAATATAAATAGTAATATATAAATTTAAAGAGTAAAAATGTATATTAAAAAGTAATATATACGTACTTGATGTATTTGTATATGAAATTCTCAAGGAACAATTCTAATTAAAGGGGAGACAGGAGGAAGTAAACTGAGCACCATCAATTATCTCTCTGTTTCCCAAGGATTCATTGTGACCAGATACCTCACGCTCCAGCCATGCCCCCCCTACTGCAGTGACTGTGTCTGCAAACCCGGGCTCTTCTTTAAGTTGCTTTTCTCAGATATTTTGTCATAGCAATAAAAAAATAAGGTAACTCATTGTTCTAGTTTGATATCTGTTGCTGGGATGAAACACTCTGACCAGAATAAACTTAAGGCAGAAAAAGAGCTAATCTCATCTCAGAGATCCCAGTCTATCACCTAGGGAGCTCAGGACAGGAGTTCAGGGCGGGAGCTTGAGGCAGGACCTGTGGAAGAATGCTGTTCTCTAGCTTGCTCTCTGGTTTGCTCACAGGCTCATGCTTAGCATCTTCTTCTGCAGTCCAGGACCTCTTACCTCGGGAAGATAATTTGGCCCCATCCATAGCAATTAGCAATCACGATAACGCCCACCAGCCAGGCTGATTTTGTACCTCTTCAACTGAGGTTCTCTTTTATCTAGGTTGTGTCAGGTCAATGACAAAACTAACCAGCAAACCAATATACTGACTATAAACTCCTCCAAAAATGTCTGGCTTCTGCTTAACTCTACTCCATCGCGGGAGGGAATGTTTGCTGTGTGTAGCTAATGCTTCTAAAATTCCAAGGTGCTCCTCCTATACAGAGCATTATTCAGACTCTCTTGATTCTGCTATTGCTTTGTAAACCATTTCAGTCTTTGTTTTGTCTGTTTGCTCGTTTTTGATGAGACCCCTACGGCCTCTTTCATATAGCACATCATATAACCCTAAGAACACGCCTGATTGGTATGTTGCCTGGAACTTCTACAGTTCTCGATCTTGTTCACATCCTTAGACTTCCTGAAACAGTTACCATCGAGTCAAAAATAAATGCTATCACAACATGTGCTAAACTAGCAACCAGTAAGAGGAAGCGAAGGAGAAAGAAACCTTTACTGAGTCTAACTAACCCTCAGTTAAGCTAGGATTCAGGCAGCCAAGCCCAGCCTTCCACCACGCACAGCCTTCGTCTCTCCAGCCCACGCTCACTTCAGGAGAGAGTCCAAAGATTTCCTCCTACCCTTCGCCGCAGGCTGCTTGCCGGGAGTGGCAGCTATGGGTTTCTGCACTGATTGTTTTGTGCTTGGACAACCTATGCTTTTAGAAACGGACCCTAACGGCTCTGAAGTCATTCCTGTTCAGGATTTTCAGAACAGGCTGCTTTATTGTTTTCGTTTCCTTTGCTTTTAACTTCCTTGTCATAATATTATCCTATATTCATGGTGCCGCTCATCCACGGGGCTGAGGGATAGACTGTCACGTGCCACCAGCCGAAACTGTTTCATCCAACTTCAGTCATGACCACGCTGAGGGGTTCTGCAGATGCTCTTTTAAAAGTTGGGAGAACGGGGCTGGCAAGATGGTGCAGCAGTTAAGAGCACCAACTTCCGTCTCAGGGACCTAGGCTTGATTCTCAGCATCCACATGGTAACCCACACACCATCTGTAGCTCCAGTTCTCGGGGACCCAACACCCTTGTCTGGCCTCTGTGGGTACATACATGGAGGCAAAGCACCCACGCACATACAATAATGATTTTAAGAATGTTTAGGAACGAAGTTGGGAATACATGACAATGAATGCAAGGCATGGCTCTAGGCATGCCATATGGCCACCATATAGAGAACTCCAAGTTAAGAATGGCTTGAAAGAAGCCAATGTGTCCAGAAAGCAACCAGGAGGCAGGTGTGTATCACTCAAGGATGAAGAAGGTATGTGTGGCACCCTGAGCCTCCTTCACTTTGGCCCCCTAAGTCAGTAACTCAGAGAATACATGGTCATAGGCCTGGCCCCTGGTCACACCCCTTTCCTCTTCCATGGTTAAGCTGTCCACACAGCTGTTCCACACAATGACCAGGCAACTCTAGTCCCAGTTACTGTCACTGACCCCACAGCCTGACTGTGGCACTCAGGACATCCAACACCCACCACAAGTGAATTCGATAATCCGTCTTTACCTAAGAGCACTCTGAGTGTGAGACTTGAACAGTGTCAGAAGCACTGGAAATGGCTAGTGGTGATTATAAAGCATGAGGTGTTGAAAGATGTTCTTACATCCAAAATGTTAAAAACAAAAACAAAACCAAACAAACAAAAACCTATACAATATTATAAATGTATTGACCCTAAAACATTAACATTTTAGCTGTTCGATTCTTTGCAGTACTAGGCCCTCCTACTATCGATCATTTCAATGACTAGGATAGCACTAATATTTTGACTGTGTTTTACATTTTATACTGTGTATGAGATTAAAGCCTCAGGTATCCCCCAACGGATCCAAGAGAAATTCTGGAGTCTCCACCCTGATTGCCCTCTTCTTTCAGGAAGAATTCTTTCTCCTGGGAGAGAAGTTGCCTTGGGTTATAAAATCAGAGGTGGAGGAGAGGGGTGGGCTGAAAAGAGGAGAAAAATAAGCCAGAGACTTGGGGTTGAAACATCAAAACAACTTTTCATGATTTCAAGTTGAGTAGTCATTTTATGTGTTTTTTTTTTTAATGGGGCATATGAAACATAATTTAAAAAGAAATTTTAAGGATTTGTTTAGGTATATGTGTGTGTGTGTGTGTGTGTGTGTGTGTGTTTGTGGGTGCACGCGCGCACGCACATGAAAGCAGTTATGTATGGTGGCCAAAAGAGGGTGATAGAGCTCCTAGTTGTGGAATTATTATTTAGTTGTGAGCTACACAACATGAAACGGAACTTGGATCCTCTAAAAAGCAGATGACTCATAACTGCTGAGCCATCCCTCTAGCCCCTAAAACATAATTTTTAAAATGCTGCTGGGTCTGGTAATACAGGCCTCTAACTTCACCCATTGTGATGGCTGATACAAGAGAATCATAAGTTCAGGGTGTTCCTTTGGAAGATCTTGACTCAAAATAAAAAACAAAGAGAGGTCTGGGATGTAGGTCCATGGTAGGAGGCTTGATTGGCTACCAAACATGAAGTCCTCCATTCAACATTGAGGACTGCAGTCAGGAGATGATGCTAGCCCTTTCTTTTAATTAACAGATAATCTTCACAGTGACAAAATGATAGAAACGATAGTATAGTCAGATATGTAACAAACATCCTACAACAGTGAAGGTTTCACAACCGGACTGTAACTCCTGACCTTGTAAATGTTCTAAAATACGTGGTCAATCATGCCAATTTTCTTTTTAAAGGTTTATTTATTTATTTTCTATGTATACGAATACAATTATAGCTGTCTTCAGACACACCAGAAAAGGACATCAAATCCCATTACAGATGGTTGTGAGTCACCATGTGGTTGCTGAGAATTGAACTCAGGACCTCAGGAAGAACAGTCAGTGCTCTTAACTGCTGAGCCATCCCTCCAGTCCTATTTATTTTATATATATGAATACACCATTGCTCTCTTCAGACACACCAGAAGAGGGCATTAGATCCCATTACAGATGTTTGTGAGCCATCATGTGTTTGCTGGGAATTGAACTCAGGACCTCTAGAAGAGCAGTCAGTGCTCTTAACCACTGAGTCATCTTTCCAGCCCCACTCATGCCATTCTTAAAATCGTGCTCACCAAATCTACTCCTAGGTGGATTCCTGTAGAAATCAAAATTTATCCATATAGTATCATACTGATAAACACCATTCATGATAGCCAAAAGGTGGAAGCAATCCAAACATCCAGCAGCTGGCAAGAGACGAATGCAGTGTGGCAGACACCCACACTCTGAGTGCATTCAGCAGCAAAAAAGAAGGAGCACCTACGATTGGCATGCTTAGAGGTGCACATGTCAGGCTAAGGGAAGAGAGTAACCAGCCACTGTCCTATGACACACCCTGCACATATCGGTCTTCCCAGACAAAAAGTAGATCCGTAAGACTATAGCAAATGGCCATGAGGTGTTTGACTGGGGCACTAGATAGATTTTAAAACTGGGCCACAGTAATGATTTCCCCTCACTCAAAATCACTGAATTATTATACCATTAAAATAAACCACATTTTGTGGAATACTACTTCTGTCTTAAAAACTATCAAAAAAAGAAAAGAAAAGAAAAGAAAAGAAAAGAAAAGAAAAGGAGGGAAGGTTGAAAAATAAATGTGCCATTCTGGTGGACCCAGAATAAATTCATGGAGGGAGCAGAGGATGGAACTAACTGGCTTTGTGAGTGGAAGGATCCATCAGCTGGAGGAAGGATCAGCAGCAGGTGGAGGCTGAGTGCAGAGAGCCCTGCAGGATGCAACTGATGCTCATCAGTAAGGGTGAGGAGTGATTGACAGGAAAGTGAAGTTTGGAATGTAAGGCTAGAGGACCAACATCAAGCATCAGTGTCCATGAATACAAGCTGAAGGGGTTGGGTGTTTGTGGACAGAGGCGCTGACCATCATGCTTTGCCTCCACAATGGGCTTAAGTCAACATCTGATTCTGAACAAAAGAAATTAGTCACCTCCGCAATCTAGTGGCCAAAAAGAGTTTATTTCTTCCCGTAGGTAAGTGCGGTTTCAAATGCATCGCTTTGAAAGTAATTCATTCTGACTTTTATGAGATGTAAAATTGTATGTCTTATTTACAGTAGGGTTTTATGGGCCAAATGACTTAACTTGTACCGGTGAAAACTTCAAAAAACCAAGAGAAACACCTGGTCCTGATAAGGATGAAAGCAAACAGAAGAGAGTACCAAAGTCTAGGCAAACAGTAGCTTCCTTGTGCCACCCGGAAGCTGGAGGGACTCAGAAAAAAGCCAAAGCCTAGCACTGAGAGATTCAGGAAGGTCCTCGCTTCCCACAACTTCTGTACATGCTTCCCTTCTGCCCTCTCTATGGCCCGCCATGTTCAAGACCCAAAGGACAGGAGAGGTGTTATTCCATCCACATGCCTGCCTGGTGACCCTAAAAAGGGTGAGTCCACATGACAATATGAAGTATTAGAGGGTCCTCCACTATCACTACACTCTGTCATACTCTGTAACAGAAGAAACACGGTGTGTAGGCCATTCCCTCAGCCTGTGAGCGAGGAAGGCCTTCTCCCAGTATAAACAAAACCTACTCAAGTCTTCAAGATGGCTCCCACCAGGACTTGGCTCTTACTTGGAAGGAAGGGTGTGCCATTATGGATGAGAACATGGCCGTCACATCTCAGCCGTGCCGCAGCCTGGGCTTCAGTGGCTCTGAAGATCCACGTTGACTTATTCTCCCCTGAGACCCATATAATCCTCACGGTTACCCACTGAAATGTGTGCAAATCACCTCTCCATTTGCAGAGAAAGAAGCTGAGGCTTGGTAAGGCTTGCACAAGTATACACTCAACTAATTCTAATCTTCCCTACCATGTTACAGGTTCCCCTGAATTAGACTGAGAGTAGCTTCATTTATGAACGTAGGGGAGGGGGGAGATGACGACAAAGTCAGAGTCTTATTCCACTCTATCTAGATGAACCCTAGCAGTAGCCTGAAAGCCATTCATCTGGACAGGAGGATATCTGCATAAGAGTGGTACAGGGAGCTTAGTAAGGATGTATGGGGGTAGAAGATCAAAGGTGACAGAATTCCATGACAGCTGGTATCTCGTTTCTCCCAGACTGTGCTTGAGTTATTTATTATTGTTATTATTATTATTATTATTATTATTATTATTATTATATCACCATCATCATCTGTTTTTATTTATCTTCTCTTGTTTGTTTTGATTTATTTTGTTTATTTTTTGAGAGCACAGGACTGTCTTGAATTTACTGTTAAGACAAGGATTCACTTGCCTCTCCCTCCCAAATAATGGGATTATAGGTAAGTGGTGCTGGGGATTGAACCCAGGGCTTCCATCATACATGTTAAGCATACATTCTACCAACTGAGTGACACCCATGTTTCTGACCATTTTAAACAGGACAGGATTTGGAATCAGGAGGAAAAATTAAAACAGATTTTAAACCTGGGCTTTGCGATATAGTGTTGCGTGATTGTGGGGGAGTTGCTGAAGCTCTGAGCCTCTCTGAAAATTAAGATAATTGGCCCCACCCCCTGCACAGAGCCCTCTTGAGACTTAAGATCTTGTTCTAGAGATGGGCTTTGAAAGGTGCTGTCCATATAGTAATCAGTGGTTTATTAAATATTGACCCTCTAGCTTTTAAAAATTAGTCCAGTCCCCTGTTGTTTATGCCAGTCCTCAATTTCATAAACTAATGACCCGTGTCTTCATCCAAGTTGTTCAAACAGAGAAGAGCAGGGAAAGAAAGAAGGGTGTGGGGAGGTGTGCGGAGGAACCAAGTCCCGGGCAAGTCCCAGCAGAGGACACAGTTCTATTGTCTGGTGCTGGCAGCCTCCCTCTGGATGGGAGAGTACATCTGATTAAGGACAGCCCAAGTCTCTAACCAGCCACACAGTAACCTATTCATCCTAAATCAGCCTGTGTTTTCTGTGCTTTCTAAAAGCGATCCCGAAAGGCTCTGTCAAACACCTTGATGGAATCTGGGGTTGTCCTCGTGACTCTCCCCTGATCTGACAGTCCAGTTTTAAACAAGGAAATCGAATTTGCTGGGCCATGTTCATCCCCCCCACTCGCACCCCCTGAGTTCACACTCCCTTTTTGGACCACCTTCAGGAATGACTATGAGGAGGGGTGGGGAGATGGCGCAGTGGTGGGACCACTTTCTGTTCAAGCTTGAGGACCTGAGCCTGAATCCCAGCACCTGGATGCCACACAGATGTCTGGAACCTTAGTGCTGTGCTGGGCAGAGAGACAGGAAAGCCGATGGGGTTTGTTGGACAGCAGCCAGGCTCCGGGTGTATTGTGAGACCCTGTCAGGAAAATAATGTGGAGAATGGTGGGACAGGGCACCTGACATCACTACACCCACTTGCATGATGCAACCCTCCATGTGTATACTCCACACAGAGAGAGACAACACACACACACACACACACACACAGAGAGAGAGAGAGAGAGAGAGAGAGAGAGAGAGAGAGAGAGAGAGAGAGAGAGAGAGATCCTTGAACCACTTTCTACAAACTTGTTCTAGAATGTTCTCTGGAAAGAATCACTCTTCAGGGTGCCAGGCATTGAGAGAGACCTCAGAGTAAGGACAAATATTGGGCTTTATCTGAACAGCATGAATGAAGAGCAGAACTTGTGCAGTGAGACCCCAACCATCCATGCAGGAAGTCAAATCAGAGTTTGAGGTCTATGCACATTGAGTATTAATGTCTCCATGGATCAAGACTTGGGGCACAAGGGTGGTTGAATGTTACCTACCCATGTTAAGGGCCACATGCTGAAAGTGGGTTTTCCCCCAGAGTTCTAGAAATTCAAGCTTTGATTGATAGTTTCCAGAGCCTACTGCCTCTTGCTCAGTGAAAAAAATACATGCAGTTGTGTCTCCTGGTGCTTATCCTGTCAACACTGGTGCCTGGAAATCATGCCTGGCTCTCTTCTTACACCCCATTTCTCAGTTCATCCAGTGGAGTTGACTCAAGATTAAGAACATGGGCCTTGGTGCTAGACTGAACTGGGTGTGTGCACCTGATAGTGCATTTACTTCCTTAAGACTAGCCATGTTGAATCTAGATTATTTCATTGAAAAATAGAGATAACAGCAATTCAACTTCACAGGATGGTGGTGGTACAGGGCAGAGAGGGGCGGCCAACAAGCTGTATGTAAAGCAGCACAGGGCCCACATTCTAAGCATGGACCAATTACTTATGCCTCCAGGATCAGCATCTATTGTCATATGACACTGCATTTGCCCCCTGAAGATAGAGTGTACCTGATACCCCAGTGGTCCTGATTCTTGGATCGCTTGTGACTTGTGCCAGCCAGTAGAATGTGGGCAGCCTGAACAAGGAACATCTTTCAAGAAGAGGCCTTGAGTATTCTGTGTTTCCACTTATCCTATTTGTATTTCTTCCATTGCCAAGAGAAGGGCATGCCCCAGAGGGACACTGGATTGATGAGAGTGGAAGTCTCATGCAGCTGACTGGATGCAGTCCACAGCATAGAGCTATGCCAAGGAGAACTCAGCCTAGATCAGCCAAACCCTTGTTAGCCCACAAACGGTGAACAAGAAACAAGGACGTATTGTTATATACCACAGGATGCTTTTAAGTGGTGTTATTGTGATCATTCTTAGTTTCTTCTCAAACAAGACCCATGATGTAAGATTGTTGAAAGTCGTTAAGTGGGCTCTGTTGCCATCAACCCTCTATGCAATGAAAACAAGTATAGCTTTAGGAACCGGAGAGATGTAATTCACACAAGACTTCTGCATTGTTGTAACTGAGTAGCTTGGGGAAAGTCTATTCTCTGGATCTCTGCTATTGAGTGGCATCTCCAAAACTCATATTGAAAATTAATTGCCAGTGTGGTACTGTTGAAATGTAGGGATTTCGAGAGGTGATTAGCTGATTGGCATGGCTCCTGTCTGTAAGCCTGTACTCGGGAAGCTGACCAAGAGGTTTTCTGTGAGTTTGAGGTTATCCTGGACTACACAATGAGTTCCAACTCATCCTGAGCTACAAATTAAGACCCTGTCTCAACCAAGGAGGTGATACATGCAGAGGACCCCTAAACGAATTAACATCGTTAAGAAGTGGACAGTTACAGAAGACACTCATAGCTATGCTGCTCTGGCAAATGCTATGACCAAAAGCAACTTAGAGAAGAGGGGATTTAGTTGGGCTTACATTTTCAGGGGATAAAGGCCACCATGGTGGAGGAGGTCACCACAGCAGGAGAATAAGGCTAACCTGGTAGTCAAGAATTAGAGATAACTTCTATCTGTACATGACGGACAGACAGACAGACCAGGAAGTGAGACTATAAACTTCAAAGCCTGTCTCCAGGGACTACTTTTTCCAACATGGTTCCATGTCCAAAAGTTCTATAAACTTCCCAAACAGTGCTAACAATGAGAGGCCATGTGTTCAGATATGGGAGCCTTTGGGGGACATTTCTCATTCAAACCACCATAGGAGACCTGGCCTCTGATAAAATGATAGGTTTGCCTCTCCTTTCTGTCTGTTGCTGTGATAAACAGTACGATCAAAAGCAACTTGGGAAAGAAAGGGTTTATGTGGCTTACATTTCTATAGCATACCCCATCACTAAAGGAAGTCAGGGCAGGAGATCAAGGAGGAACCGGGAGGCAGAAACTGAGGTATGTGCTGTCCTCAGTGATGGAGTCTTACCATCATGTTCTGGTGGGCAACTAGGAGCAGTGGTGACAATCTGTATTGTTTGGGGGGTCTCCAGGGGCCTGTGACCAACAACTTGAAAAGGTGTCCCATACTACACCTGGCACTGATTTTTTTTCCAATCTATGGCTTCTGAGAAGATGATTATTTCCTATGTAGGGTAATATATATTTCAATTACATGTATGTATCCATATGTGTACATATGTATATGTACATATATATCTAAAGTAATAGGCTTCCATATTCCAAACATGCTTAGCGTTAGCATTCTTCCCCCACCTCCCTCATTCTCTCTCCCTTTCACATCATTTGTAGTCTATTATCTTCTATTATCTCCACTCCCTTGAGATTCTATCCCCCCTACCCCACCCACCAATGGTCTCTTTCTAATTTCCTGGGTTTTAAAGAACTCCAAATTAAACACACCAATCTAATGCTAAGATCCACATATGAGTAAGACTAGAAACTATCTGGGTGTGGGGGAACTTGAAATCTTAAGGCACAAGAGTAAATCTATCATATAAAGAGGGTGAGATTTATTTAGCCAATATTGTTTAGCCCATTGATTCCAGCACCAGTAGATAGAAATAGAAGATATGTTAAAGAAAAACAAAGGATCTCATTGGAATGGAGAGGGCCCATCAATCTCAGTTTGAAAGCCAATTGTTTGCTTGAATAGGTATTAACTCAAGAAATGAATTTGGTGGAAAGTGCTAGAAGTGTTGAAGACATCATTATAATATTGCTATGAGCTGGGTGCAGGGCACAAAAGCATTGCAGGGGGTGGGGGATAAACGTGATGATGTGTTTGCATTGGTGGGTGTAGTCAGGGCTCAAGGGAGAGCAGGGATGGGACCGTGCCAAAGAAAGTGAAGGTGGAAAGGAAAATCAAACACTCTCACAAGTGTACCAGTGAGTCTCGGAAACTCAAGGAAGAGCCACAGGTGCCCAGACCAGCTGCCATAAGACAGACTCCACTAGGGACATCTGTGCAACTCCTGAGCAAAGGTGCCTGGGAATTCTCACCGCTGGCATCAGGTCCACCAGACCCAAGAGAGCCAAAGCCAAGTGCTACTTTTTAAAAAGTAAGTTATTAACTGAAATCAGCCGAGGTAGTTTTAACAAAAGATTGGAAGGTTTGAATTGGAAATAAGGAACCTTTAGATGGAGAGTTACAATTCCTGAGTATCCATCTAGGCCAAGTAGTACTTGGCAATGGATAGAGATTAATAAGAAGGATTTCTTCATCCTTGCCATATAGACTGTACAAAGCGCCTCTCAACATCCTGGGAGGCGACTTTTCGGGTATCAGGGTTTGACAGAGTGTGTTGGATGTCGCAGTCAAACTCTAAGACGATTGTTAGACTAGACTGAGGTTTTGAGGTTAGTAGGATGAAAGCCTATCTTCAGGAGAGATAGACAATGAGCGATAGCACCCAGATAAACAATCAAACCTGTGAACGGCCGGAGAATGGGAGAGACAGCCGGTGTTTGTACAGAAAGAAAAGGAAGAGCCTTAGCTACATCCACAGAAGTCCACAGTATAGAATGAAGGCATTTGCTTATAAACCTATCCCAAATGATAATTCCTTTAAAAAATTGTTCATAGCTAGGCTTCACACCTTACTTCCACCCCCTAGGCAAAAACGTTTATGAGGGTGCAGATCGGCGCATCAGTCCTTCTTGGCCGCTTGCCGTTCTCGTTGATGCCTCCATGTTGCTCAGCTCCTCCCCCCTTCGCTCCTCCCAGTTCCTCTTGGTGAGGATGTGCACGCCCACAATCTTCCTGATGAGCTTGCGAGCTCGCTTGCCCTTGGACACCTTGAGCAGCTTCATGGTGTGCCTCTAGATTACGGATTGCAGGAACTTGGTGTAGTTGCCAAGATGCCTGAGGCACCTGGTATGCCTTGCTTACGTTCCTCATTATTGTTTGGCCCTTGCTGAGGCCCAAAGCCATGGGAAAGCGCAAGGTTGTGGCTTTCCAACGGTAGCCATGACATGAAGGCCACATTCTATGTGTGTATGTGTGTTTTTAAAAGCTTAATATATTTTAATAGCAAACTTAGAGGAACAGCACAGAAGACAGACAACATTAAAAACATGTACTTGCGTTAGGACGACTCAGAAAAGTCTAGTGAATGGATGTAGTCTATTGCATGATAAAAATGCTACAAGCACCATTTACTTGCCCTCAATAAGAAATGTACTTATCTTTTAAAAAAAATCCAAATGCTGGCATTGTCCAGAAAATTTTAACAGGTTTATTTATAATTGTTATAAAGTTGAACTGTTGAAATGTGTTCACTGAAACATTTTACTGGCATTAATGCTTTGCATCTTGCATTTATATTAAAAATGCACACACGAGGCAGGCGGATTTCTGAGGCCAGCCTGGTCTACAGAGTTAGTTCCAGGATAGCCAGGGATACACAGAGAAACTCTGTCTCAAAAAAAAAAAAAAAAAAAAAAAAAAAAAAAAAAAAAAAAGAATTCACACACGAACATAGAGAAACTGCCAATACCTGATTCTGTCCCCTATGTTTCCACTCACAATCATATACTTAGGTACTTTTGACCCCATGGAAAAAAAAATATCTAACATTCAGAACTACTGATAACAGAAAGAAGAGGAAAAAATTTTTGAGAATGAAATGTTTCCCCTTATAGTGGACTCTTAAGCATGTTCTCCGTGTATGCGGCGTGCTAGCTGGCTATCTTTTGGCATAGTTGTTACACGTTTGGCCTGGATAGCACACAGGTTGGTATCTTCAAAAAGGCCGACCAGATAGGCCTCACTTGCTTGCAAAGCACCAATAGCTGCACTCTAAAAGCACAGATCTGTTTTGAAGTCCTGAGCAATTTCTCGCACCAGACGCTGAAAGGGGAGCTTGTGAATCAGAAGTTCAATGGATTTCTGATAGTGTCTGACTTCTCGGAGTGCCACAGTACCAGACTTGTAGCCATGAGAGTTCTTCACCCTTCCAGTAGAGGGCGCACTCTTGCGAGCGGCTTTTGTAGCCAGTTGTTTCCTGTGTGCTTTACCACCAGTGGATTTGCGGACAGCCCTGCTTTGTATGAGCCATAGTATGGGCATCTCCTTACTTATTCCTCTTCTCCTTCTGCTGGAGCTCGGCAAGTGAGAGGTGGTACAGGCATTAGAGAGCTGCAGCAGTGGCAGGGGCACGGTGAAGACTGCGGACACAACTGAAAAATGGCTGACATCAAGGCTTTTCCCCACACATGCCGCCCCCCATATTCTATGCTTTCAATAGTTCTCCTTCTAATGAAAAGTATGGACAAATACATGCTAAAATTGTTCTTAAGATCACATGAGCTAGAGAAACACAGTGTGATTAAAGTACTCTAGTCCAAGTAGAAAATGATTAATCCCAAAATGTCTGGACAAGATCCTACATTTTAAGTCTTTTCAAAGTCCAAAGTCACAGAAAGAGGAACCCAAATACTACTGTAGCTTCTAGAATGTCACTCTGAACCTAGTTCCATTTCCCTTAGGTTGGATGGAGAAGAGGCACATGTCCTCAATCTGCTGGGTCTCTTACACATCCTTGGGTACATTGAAGAAAATCAGAGATTTAATCACAAAGGACTAAACTCCTGCCCCTAAGTCCCCTGCCATAGAGTACACTGGTTTATTTACTTAGTCTTGACTGCATCTGACACACTTTAAGACTGTGTTGGGTACTCTTTCTACCCTTAGGAAGAAGTCTTGTCTGACAAGCATGAGTCACAAATACGTATCAATAACCACCAAGACAGTGTCATCCAGCCATGGGTACTACACCTCTGTAATTCCAGCACTCTGGAGGCTGAGGCAGAAAGATGAAGACTTCAAGAGCAGCCTGTCCCAGAGTCGACTTGGGGAAGGGGAAGAGAAGCGGATCAGTAGTTAAGAGTGCATGCTGCTCTTGCAGAGTATCCAAGTTCAGTCCCCAGCCTACAGGAATCCAACACCCTCTTCTGGCCTTCCTCGGCAACTGTACCCACAGGCGCGCATTCCCACGTAGACACATACGAATATACACAATTCAAAAGTTTAAAGGGAATTGAATGGAAAGGACAAGGCAGGGGAAGAAGAATAAAGGAAATAGAAAAGGAAGGGGAAATGGAAAGAGGAAGAAAAGCCTTTTGTCATCTTGACACACCCAAGCTTCTCTGAGTTTGTCCCATCTTTCAGTGACTGTTTACACCCATACAGGGCTTCACCCACTGCCGCCAGCCTGAGAGATGGACCTTTGTCCTTTCTTTGTCATCACAGGATCTTGAATTATAAAGGAATCTACCTCTTCCTGCACTCTCACATCCCTACAGTCTTCATAATTATTCCCTTGAACAGTGTACCATTTTTCCAGAAAAAAAAAACAAAACAAACAAACAAACAAAAAAAACCTCTACCCATTAGTGGTTAAATGCCTACATTTTTAACCAGAAAGCTCTAAATCTAAGCTCTGACTTTGCCATTTGTCATCCTGGCAACTGTGGTTGGCTTGGGTCCTCATGTCCAGTAAGTAGACAGTGACCACCACTTCCCAGAACAGCTGTGAGAGTTCAGTGGAGATATTGGAAAATAGACCTAAGCGTGGTAACTGGCCCATGGGAAGAGACTGAGAAGCAGGGGCTATTGGATGCAAAATATAGAGGGGTCCCTTTAAGTTTCTCAATAGACAAGGCTGACTGTGTCCCATGCTAGGGGGGAAAAAAAGCCAAAAGAGCCTAGAGAGGCCATGTGCACTCCCCTCCAAACAGCAAACCAGTGTCCAGACACTTGGACCTCAAGCTTCACGTCTGCTTTCCTTCCTGGGCAGGGATTTACCTGCTTAAGCCCCACTGTGAGGCTGTAGGTCAGTACAGCATCACTTTTGGTAAAAGGGCATTAGCTCCTTAGGGAAAGCAAGCATTAAACAGACCCATGAAGCAGAAACATTGCCCAAAGCACGTCTGGCCAGGCTGGAAGAATCTGTGCTGCTTAGGGAACGCTATTCCTTTAGGGACAGGAGCCCCATGTTTAACAATATGCTATTCATGGAGACTGCTGGAACAGTTAAGCTCTGATGCCTAACTCAAGGGTGAATGCCCTTCCTTAAGTACTCAAAGGCGTTTGCTACCTGAAGTAGAGCAGGCAAGTTATGCATGTGTACTGACTACTCTTATGTCAACCTGACATGGGCCAGAGTCATCTGGGAGGAGGGAACCTCAACTGAGAAAATGTCTCCACAAGACTGACTTATGGGAAAGCCTAAGGGGAATTATCTCAATTAATGGTTGATGTGGATGGGCCCATCTTCAGTGAGCAGTGTCATCCTTTGGTGGGTAGTCGTGGATCGCATAAGAAGATGGGCTGAGTAAGCCATGAGGAGCACGCAGCCCTCCTCCATGGCCTCTACTTCAGTTCCTGCCTCCAGGTTCCTGCTCCAACCTTTTCTCTCAGTGATGGACTATTACCTGGAAATGTAAGATAAAGCCAACCCTTTCCTTCTCAAGTTGCTTTTGGTCATGGTGTTTATCACACTAGAAATCTTAACTGAGACCATGTACCTGGAATGATGTAGGCCAGTGGAACAGTTATTATTTCTATAATGTGAGGGGAATAATCCTCTTTAACAAATCAATGATTAAACATTCACCTACCTGGCTACTTTTTAAAATATTTATTTTTTATTTTATTTGTTTATATTTTATTGGGTGTGTATGTGTGTGTGACAGAGGGGAGTGGGGTATGCAGGTTCCCCTGGAGGCTGGAAGGTTGCTATGGCCTATATATGACTTGTGTGTGTTTACATATACACATATAAGCAAAAATGATAGAGCCAAAATGCCAGAGGAAATGATCTAGTAAAGTCTTGGGACAAATAAGCTGTCCTGAGGCTAGCCCTGACCACTCTATTTCATGGCTCAACCTTCCCGGATCTCCACACATCCAGTCCCTCCTCTTCCTGACTTTTCCCTGAAACATCATGTATATGTACATATATGTATATGTCAAGTGTACATACTATATTTTATATATGCATGTATAATTTGCTTATTGCTTATCTATTTTGCCCTGCTAAAATGTAATCTCTCTGCAAGTAAGGAAAGAGGGTTTTTTGTTTTGTTGTGTTTTTGGCTTCAGTTATTTTGGTCAGCTTCGATACACCCCATGTATCTAGAAGAAAGTCTGGCATGGAAGAGGTACTCAGTAAAGTTCCCCAAATGCAATAGATCAGCTGGTGTGAGAGACAGTTATCTCTCCATCCACCCATCCATTCATTCATTGAGTAAGCATCTGTTGTCTTCTCTAGGTAAAGAGAAGTCCTTTTTGATCTTCTCTAAGGGTTTGGTGACCTGGACTCAGGACGAAGATATCTTGACTGCTCTCAGAGTGTGAGCCAAGACTGCAGAGACAAATGTACAGGCCACATTCTTGAGCATGCCTGACCCTGGGTGTGGTGGTGACTTGCAGCGGTGACTTGCTGGGAATGAGGCTGGCCAGACACTGTGGGCGCCAAGTCTAGAAACCTGGTCCCCTGCCTGAGCAGCTGAACCCTTACGATCCTCAGAGACATAAGCTTCATTTTAAAATAACTCCCTTTAGATACAGACTTAGAACTCCATCAAAGCCCAATAAGCCAGCCCATTTGAGAGGCAGAAAGCCAGATGGCAGGAATACCCAGGAGCACTCTCTTCCTTGTATCACAGATACTGGTCAAACCCTGTTTTGCTGTTCTTTGAATCACAGAGGAATGGACTCCCACTCGCAGGTACTTTAAGGACATATTCAGGCTGTCTCCAACTGCTCCCCAATGATTCCAGCCAAAGGATCAGAAGATTAGTGTGGAGGAAACCCCCTCCTGGCTCTCTGACTACCAGCCACTTCCAGGGGAGGTGGACTTATCCGCTTAAGCAGAATGTACCTTGGGAAGAATGGGTATGAGGTGCAGCTGGGAAACCCATATGCTCTTGCTACCTCAGGCTGCATGTAGCCAGTCCATGGAGAACTTCCTGAACCTTGATGGGTAGTGAGCTCCTTTCCAGGCACCGGGAACAGCCACAAATAGCAAGAAGGGTCTGGGACAGTTGATGACTGGCCCTATGGAGGGGAGGCTATGCTATAAAAATCAGTTGCATACTGGCATCAGGAGACGGGCTGGCTGCTCTGGCAAAAACAGCATATAAAAATAATTTTGTTATAAACTGACTCTCTCCTATATATAGTAAAGACAAATAATCACCCACTTCCCCCGTTAATGTATTTTTCAAGTTCCTGTTTTTAAAATACCAGTTTTTCTGAAAAGCTCACCTCGCTGAACTTTCTAATGGTGGCCACAAAGGGAATATCTAGCCACCATGAAGGTGACCTATAAGCTCATGCAGGGGGACAGGAGGGAAGGGAAGGGTCATTGCAGTGACTCTGTAGCTCACCCACAGGGAAAAGCAGGCCACTTGGGAAAAATCCAGAAGCATCGGTCCAGATTTTTTTTGTTGTTGTTGCTATTGGTTCCTGTTCTCTGGCAGGCAGGAGGACTCAGCAGAAAGGGGACCTCCCAGGGCCCTTCCAGTCTCCTTCTCCTGCATGACCTGCACCTGCTGTGGGGCACAAGGAATAACACTGGAGTGGAAGCCATGTGTACAGTCAAGGTCTATGCCATGAACTGATCTCCAATCAGTTACGATGCTATCAAAGTTGCCTTTCCCCATGAATACAGCTTCAGTGAAAGGACCCGGACTCCCCTCCTAGGAGGAGCTCTGCCCAGGAACTGTATCTCAGCCAGTGTGCTGAGAAAGACAGATGCCACAGTAAGCTGGGACCTTTACCTGCAGAAGCTCTGCTGTATGTGGATGGAAGGAGCCACAGTCATTCTCCCAACCAGCTCCAGCTGAGTCCTCCTGGGAAATGCTACCTCCCATACACCTTGTCAATTCTACTCAAGAGAGAGACTTCATTTTTCTCTTCTTTTCACCTGTTTCTCTCCTCGGGCTTGGGAAGAGATTCGAGCCCCCAAGGCTTCCTCACAAGCACTCTCCTGAAAGACAACTGACCAGAAGAGGAGACTTGCCACAACAGGAAACACCGTGAAGAACACCTTTCTAGAGTTCCATTAAGCACTGGGAAAAGGGCCATGGTGATGTCATTGTGCTGAGCATAAAGGTCTGAAATAGCTGCAGAGTGGTGGCTTTCCGGCTACTTCGGTGGGAGACTGAATCCATCACCCATTCAGGGAACCTGTATGGGATACAGTGTCTGCAATACTCAAGTCTAGTGCACTGTTCTAGGCCCAGCACTGGCTGGTGTTTACCTGGGATGTTACCTAAAACCTCCCAAACCTCTGTCAGTCTTGCTATCATGATTTCCAGTGTATGATCAAGATCACAGTGGCTCTGAGAGGTTGAGTAATCTCCCCAGGAGTACAGAGCTGCATCATGAAAAGCCAGGACTGAAGTCCCTTCAGGACTCTTAGCTGTTCCATTCTCCTGCCCACCCCCCCAGGAGAGAGATCCAAAGGAGATTGCGCAACCCACACTGAAAGTTGGTTCCAGGCACTGCCCTCAGAAAAGTCCCTCACCGAGCATTTGAGCTTCTCCCACTTCGGTCACAGTCCATTTCCTCTTCCTGGCCTGCAGGCTAGAGAATTAGGTGTGGCAACTTCCGAGAAGGGAGGGAGGTGCCCATCCCCACCCCCCCTCAGGACATCCTTCAGCTCTGAATGGGAGCATTCCTTCACAGTAGTTGTGCTGCTGCTGAAACCCTTCCTGTGAAGGTCACCTGTCCCCCATCGGAAGTCCCCCACCCCCTGCATCCTTGTCAAAGCTCCCCCTCCTCCCCTACTCCCGCCCTCTCCACCTTGGAGAGCAAAGGTTCATTAGCTTGCCAAGAAATCACTTCTCTGCCTCTGGTGCAACGTGTCTGGGGTCTTGTCAACCAACAACATCTGTTACAAGGGGCAGGAGGACTTTAGGGCAGGGGGCAAATGGTATTTTTGGTGCCTTGGGATGTCTACGTACCCAGGGTTCCATCTGTTGACATTAAGTAGCCTTCTTACTTATTGGAGATGCTCAAAAGTCAGACCCAGCATAGGGATTGTTAAAATTCAGATAACAATACTCCACCCACTGGTAGGACCCCTGGAGCTTGTATCTCTAACAAGTTCCCAAGAGATGTTGATGCTGTTGGCCCTGGACCACACTCTGCATCTCCAGAGATTACTTTGTGGTGCCGTGTTAGCCCCAGCAATGCCAATTCCACAAAGCACCATTTAAAACATAATTCCAGGATAACATATTATATAAAGCCCCAGAGGCACAAATCAGCATTCGAGGCAAGAGGTAGAGGAGAATGGAGAGGTGAAGGCAGATAAGCCCCAGCTAACACTGAGAAGAGAGCTCTTGAAGCTCTATGCCTCCTGTAAGGAACATACAGCCAGGGATCGTGGAAAAAGTCTTGTTTATAGTCAGGCTTTCCCTCTCACTCCTAAGGCGACCACACTTGATCTGGGCAAAACAGGCCTGCCCTGCCCAGACCTGCCCAAGGTGCTCCCTCATTCCTGGGAGGTAATGATGGTATGGGGTGGGGGGTTCGTGAAGGGATATGTGGGGTGTGGACTGGGGATACTGTCTGCCTCAGCCTGCCAGCCCGAATAGACTCTGGAATTCCAGTCTGAGTAGCTGAGAAGACAGAAAAGGGTCTGACCCTTTCTGCAATCACAATTTCTGGAAACATAAACATCAGAAGCTAAAATGTGAGCAGATTAACTGCTCAACTTCTTTCCGAATTCTTTTGCCCACTCCACTCCTTCTGAATGGAAATCCCTTTCTTGTGGACACTCCTAGTCTCCCCTCCACAGTCAGCTATGGTTCCTCTGTCTGGACGGTGGTCCCAGGCACTTCTCCCTCTCCACACTTCAGCATCCTTAAGCCACAAGCATTCCCAGCCAATCAGCATCTCCTTTGTGGGCTCCCTGCTCCGTTGTCTCCTCCCTTTGTCCTTTCTGAATGATCCTTTTCTTTCCTGTGACCTGGGCAACATGAACTGAAGAACTAGAAGGAAAGGTGGCTGTGTAACAGAGTGGGGCTGGAAAGGTATTTTCTCTCAGAGAGAGAGAGAGAGAAGAAAGAAGGCGTGGAGGCCTAGCAGTCCCCTGGAGGTTTTGAGGAAAGAGAACCCAGGCAGGTTCAGGAAGCAATCGAAAGAAACAGGGTGGAGACTGTAGCAGGGGTGGCTCTGTGGTGTGTTTACAGAGTGCAAAAATTTCAGTAAAGGGGCTGCAGCTATTCTGAAACCTCTTTGCATCGCTAGGACCCTGGTGATTTAACTGCATCACCACTCTGGGACTAGATGACCTGGACTCGGCCTTCATTGGCTCACCTCCTCACGATCCTTCCATCTTTGACCTTGCCCTTCCCAGGGACTGGCACAGGGCCCAGGCTGTGGTCGATGCTCAGAAAGGGCTCCCTTCTTTCCTGTCTCCAGCTCCAGGGTACCCTTCATGTTCATATGAGGGCAGAATGGAGTAGAGGCTGTTAGGACAATAGGAGATGAGGAGGAAGGGCAAATAATACATCCCACGGAACCTCCCTGGACCAAATACCAGCCGCACAATGCTGATCTTGGCAGGAAGCCCGCCATCTACCAGCCCCCTGCAGGCCTCTGGGGTATGGCTAATTAAAGACATGGTTACTCATTTCATTCCCAAGTCACTATTTAAGGAAGTAGAACCATGCCATTCCTATAAGGCCTCTGACCCGATTACTAGAGGCAAACAATGCCAGGGCTTGTCCAAGTGGCCATAAATGCAGAGCTGTTCAAAGAGCAATTGAGGGCCAGAAAGGGAGGACAGCACAGGCCACACAGCTGGGCCAGCTGCTGGATGGTCCCCTCCTTCCATTCTCCCCCATTCCCTTCCCTTCCCCTCCCCTCCCCTGCAGAATCTAGTGGCAACCCTCCCACTCGACCCCTACACCTTGCCGTTAGCTCCTGGTTTTCTGAGCTCATTCAGACTCATAGCTGACTCAGAGTAGCATTAGTGATCTCTGTGGATTTCAAGCAGGAGCAACTTGCAGCATTTGGGATCTTTCAGGTTTTTTGAGACTGAAGAAAAACATGGCTTTTGTATATATATGTGTGGTGCATGTGTTCATGTGTGCATGTCTATGCATGTTGGTAGAAGTCAGAGGAAGACAGCTGGTATCTTGCCCCATCACTTTCCTCTGTATTCCTTCTAGGCAGGAACCTGTACCTGGACAGGTGTGTTGGGAACTGATTCTAATGTTTTGATTTAATCGGGAATCTGCGAGTCCAACTGCTGAAGGGCCTTGTCCCCAGTTGGGTTTTGATCCATCAATAAAGATGCCAGTGGCCAGTGGTTGGGCAAAAGGAGATGGGGCGGGACCCTAAGATTTGCACGGGCTAGGCCATGGGAGAGAGGAGGAGAGACAGAAGCTTGCCCTGATGTGGTGGGAGATGGATCAGATTTAGAGCTGCAGGAGAGGAGCCAACGAGCCAGTGGCCACTTCTGGGATTTGGCCCGGGGTAGCATGTGGAGGATTAGTTAGAACTGCCTAACCTTTCAGGTAGTAAGCTAATGTGTGTGTGTCTTCCATTCACTGATCACTCACTAGGAGCACAAAGCAGAGTAGGCCATCTCTGCTCCTCCACCAACCCCTCTCTCAGCATTGGGGTTAGAGGTGCACATACAGCCATGCCTGGCTTTTTATGTGCATTATGGGATCCAAATTCTGGTCTTAATGCTCTTGCTTATTGAATTATTTGTTCAGCCGCAAAACATAAACTTCAATCAACACACTCTTGGCTAAAAATCTGTCTATGTCAGACCTGGTATTGAGAAGGAAATGGGCAGAGAATGCAAAGCTTTTGATAGACTGCAGTGATAGCTCAATAAAGGGCCTCCTGAGGCCACTCTCTGTTTCCTGCACTGCGATGGAGCCTCTGAGAACTTCCTCCAGCAGCCATGAGCTCTGCAACACCCTTTCTGCTGTGATGAGCTGAAACCTCTGAACCCATGAAACAATGTAAACTCTCCTCCACCATCTCTGATGGATATTGTGGTCAGAGTGATGTTCAAGTAACTAACACAGAAAAGAGTTAGCAGAGAAGTAGGGTGATTTCTACGAACACCCCAAAGACATCCTGCTTAGGATGGAAACTTATTTGTGGAAGGAATTTGGAAGTTTGGGGCAAGGGGTTAGAGAAGCCCTGAAATGTTGTGAACCCATCAAGATCGTAATGGATGATTCTGGTTCGAGTGTAGAAGACCCAGAATGCTGGCAGAAACACAGGTGGCAAAGGACAGGCTCAGAGGCTCCAGACAGGAATAGGAACTGTACTGGGAATTAGATCTCAAGTCATTTATATTACTTATATTATTAATATTATGTCTCCAGAAGGAATTTGTCTTTACTCTTTAATGTCTTTACATTTTGAAGTGAAGCTGGGTTTTTCTGGGTTTGTTTTGTTTTGTTTTCAAGTCAGGGTTTCACTGTATAGCCCCCCCCCCACCCCGACTCAGTCCCAAGTCCTGGATCTCACTTTATAGATCCTGCTGGCCTTGAATTCAGAGATCTGCCTGCCTCTGCCTCCTGAGTGCTGGGACTAAAAGTGTGCATCACCACATCCACCTTTGAAGCTGTTCTGTTTTGTTTTGTTTTGTTTTGTTTAAATAATGGTCTAATTTATTTGGTTAAAAAATTTTCAAAACTTCACAGCATTCAGACTGGTACAGGGTCCTTTTTGGCTGCTTTTAGCAGAGTTTATAGTAGAGAAACTCTGAGCAGAAAGATGTGGGAAAACGTGCAGTTTGAGAGAGAAAAAAAAACCACACACTTATCAAAAGTTGAAGAAACAACCAGTATAGACAAAGCAGCTAATCTGTTAAACAGATTAGCATCCTTCGAGAAGCTGCACACAGCACTAGGAAATAGGAGTGGAGGTGAGACCCCTCCCCTGGAAGGCTCTACAGAGTGAAAGTACAAACTCATTTGAAAGAATTTTCTTTATAAGAGAGAGTGAAAACCAGGCAGTGGTGGCACATGCCTTTAATCCCAGCACTTGGGAGGCAGAGGCAGGTGGATTTCTGAGTTCGAGGCCAGCCTGGTCTACAGAGTGAGTTCCAGGACAGCCAGGGCTACACAGAGAAACCCTGTCTTGGAAAACAAAAGCAAAAATGGGGGGGACAGAGAGAGAGAGAGAGAGAGAGAGAGAGAGAGAGAGAGAGAGAGAGAGAGAGACATGCCTTTCTAATTCTAAACAAGGTCTTCTAGATACTACAGAAGTGATACACAGATCAATCCCACTCCAGGGCAGACTCCATGCCCAGGAATAGTCGGCTAATACAAAGTAGACTCCGTGCTTGTTTGTATGTGAGTTGCATTGTTTTATTTGGTATTTTTTTCTTACTGATTTTCTTTTCTTTTTTGTTTCTTTGTTTTGATTTTCTCTTTCTTTTTCTTAAGAGAGAAAAGAGGTGAAGCTATGTGGGCTAGGGAGATGGGCAGGATATGGAAGAAGTTGGGGGAAGGAAAGAATATGATCAAAATATATGGATAAAAAACTTTCTTAAAGTTTTAAAGTCCTCCTAGAAAAGTGGTGACTAGAAGTATTTTCTTTAGTTCAACAAAGTGGGCACTCAGAGGCTGCATGTGCCTGACATTGTACATGTATGTACTCAGAGGCTGCATGTGCCTGACATTGTACATGTGTGTACTCAGGGACTGCATGTACCTGACATTGTACATGTGTGTACTCAGGGACTGCATGTGCCTGACATTGTACATGTGTGTACTCAGGGACTGCATGTGGCTGACACTGGACATGTGTACACTCAGAGGCTGCATGTGCCTGACACTGGACATGTGTGCACTCAGAGGCTTCATGGCCTAAGGGCTGTATATGCCTGATACTACCTGAGAAGCTACAGGATTTAATGGTCATCATGCTGGGTTTCAGTCGTGCTGTAATCCAATCTTTTTTGCTGTCCCTTCGTTTGTTTCTTCTAGAATGGCAACATTCAGCCTATGTCATCTTATATGCCATTTCTGTTTTGATTGAATGGCTCACAGCCCAGAGTTTCTCTTGGGCCTCAGAAGAGACACTGGACTCTAGAACAACATTGAGACTATTAAGACTACAGCAATTCTTAAAAATAGACATGATGCAGCTTGCGTCACGAGATGCCCGCAAGCCTTTGGGTCAGTGGTAGAATATTACGGCTTGACTCTGAAGTGTCCCCACAGGCTCAGGCTTTGAGAGCTCGTTTCCCCATCTGGTGGTTCTATTCTGGGAGGCTGTGGAATGGGAAGTGGAGCTTTGCTAGCTGAAGGAGGCCACTTAAGTCAGACTTCAAATGATAGCCCAGCCTCTAGCCCTGGCTTACTGTGACGTGAGGGTCTCCATCACATCCTTGGCTGCCATGGACTCTGACATTTCTGTCCCACTCTGAAACCAGGAGTCAAAATAAACTTTCCTTCTTATATTTATGTCAAATCCTTTGGTAGAAGTAATATGGAAGTAGCCAATACAGAGAGGAAATCAGATATTAGTACATCCGAGAGCAGGATCTTATCCATCCATGCTGGAGACCAAGGATGAAGTCACTAGGTGTGGCCCTTCCACCAAGCCCTTCTACAAGTGGTTGCCTGGTCATTGATGATGGCTTATATTACCGGTCAACATGGCAAGATATAGAATCACCAAAGGCAGGTCTCTGGGCATGTCTGTGAGGGATTATCTACTTTAGGTTAATTGAGATAGGACTATCATAGGCACAGTACGCTCCGTGGGACCGAATAGTAGAGAAAGCAACTTGAGCACACGCATTGTCTCCTCTCTGCTTCCCAACTTGGGGTACCTAGCCAGCTGCCTTACTTTTCTTCCACCACACCTCCCCACTGTGATGGTCTGCACCTTCAAACTGAGAGCCAAAAGAAACCCTTCCTTCCTTGAGCTGTAGATATTGTTACAGGAACCAGATGAGTAACTAATATGCCCTTTAAGAATAGAAAACATCTTTCAATGCTTCAATGTCCCCAAGCAACTGTGATGGTTTTATTTTATTTTTTTATTACTTTACTTTGGTTTATTTCCATTTAAATAAAAAAAAGTTGTCTGTACAAAGTGAAGTCTCTTTCTTTTGTCTGAATCGGTAAACCTCAGTGACATTTTAGATTAGAAAGGACTGACAAGATAGCTGAGCAGGTGAAGACACTTATCACCAGGTCTAACTGGCTGGGTTCTATAAATCCACAGGGTAGAAAGAAGGAACCAACTCTCTTAGGCTGCCCTCCAACCCTCCGCATGTGAGCCTTGGTGCATTGGTTGAAACCGATTTGTAACAGAATAAACGAAAAATTTAAGGTTACTCAGTAAACTATAAAACTAATTTTCATTGAGCTAATCTGACAAAATAGCTTTAGTCCAAGCCTAGGGGTTGTTCCCTAGTTGAGTGGTTAAAACCCGCTCGGTTTAATCCAGACAACCTCTCTGGGAATAGAGGAAGTGCCTTTAGTCTGAAGGGAGCTTGGAGGAACTGGGAGGAACCACCAAGCATGCATAGTGGAAACTCATCTTCAGGGCTCTCCCGCTGACTTCAGGCCAGGAGAGTGCTCTAAATCCCTTCCATACTTTGTGTGTCTGGTTTCCCTGGAACTGGAAAAATCACCTTTCCTTGTTGGAAGGAATGACATTTTTTTTTTTCTTTAAGAGGACAGAATTTGCTCTTCTTTCTTGAGGCTAAGGTCAAACTGATCTCTTTGTTCCACAGTCTCCAGTTGAAAAGGGAAATCATTCTGGCCAACTAGCTTTTCCCAGCCCCACCCCAGCTCCAGAAAAGGAACTTAATAAAGAATTAAGCACAGACTTCCTCTCCAGGGGATCCTAGAGGTTTGTGGGGTGCAAGAGAATAGACCCTAATCTCTGTCATGGTTCCGTAGACCTAGCCCACAGCACTTACAAAGTTGTATGTATGTATCCCAGCTTAAGTGGGATCTGTCTATATTTTCACCAAAAGGGCATCAATTGAGATTCCCAAGACCCTGGAAATGTCTAAGAAACTGTCTTTAATTGTTCATAGTGTTTTCTGTTGGCATATCCTATCAGCAGACGATTAACTGGTTGATTTGAAAATCAAAATTAAGTTTATACTGATTCTTGGCTGAAGGAGCCCTGGTAATGTTTCCTCACACCTAAGTTTACTTATCTGTAAAATGGGTTCATTCCCCTCCCCAGGTGGTTTCAAAGGGTAAGTGAGGAAGTGTAGATACAGTACTTATTAAAGTACTTCTCAGAGCCAGGCCTGGTGGCTCATGCCTGTAATTCTAACACTCCCAAAGCATCCTGGCTGCACGAAGAGTTTCAGGCAAAGCTTGAACAATATACAATGTAACTATACCTTGCCTCAAAACAAAGCGGTGACAAATTCCAGTGATTGACAGGAAGTGTAAAGTATGAACAGCAGCTGTTGTTCCGGCCACTGTTGTTGAAGAAGAGTTCACAGGGGCTGGTCTAGGAGGGTTTCAGAAAAGAGGACACAGACCAGTTAATGGGAAGGTCCTGCTACATATCCCTGTAAATGGATACTTCCCACAACAATGTGCAGCTTAAGTGGGATCAGTCACCTGGTGGTCAGATGTTTCCAAGTTCCTGGGGGTGAGACGGCTCTGCTGGGGAGCCCAGGAATGCAACCCGATTTCCTGGTTCAAAAATCACACCTGTGAAATTCTATCCAGGTGGGAAATTCTTCTGCCTGAGACTCCTGAAGCCATGGTTCATTATCAAGTTATTTTTCCAGGTCACTCTGAGGTCACCTCCGAGGATAGCTACCCAGGTCAGCTGCAAGGGCCTAGCTTAAAAAACCCACAATAACACCTCTTTTGTTGACCATTTACTATGTACAAGTTACCACACATACATAGATACAGGCATCTATTTAAGACTCCCCAGGGTCTAGCTACAAAATTCTCTAAGCTAAAGACCAGAAATTCAGGCGTGGTAAGACCCAGGGTGTGATCTGAGATCACAGCCAGCAGGAGAAAGGACCCATAGTCCAGGTCTTTCTGACCGATGCTTGCTACCATCAGGCTAGATGCCACAGAAGTCTGTTAATACCATATTCCTCTCCCAGTCACCTGTGTTTGCACTTGTCAGGGAAGCAAACAGGGTTTAAGAATCTCATTTTTTCCTTACCCGCTGAGGACACAACACAGCCTGTGGTCACAAGTCAGGTCGTTCATGGCTCCACGTTCTCCAGAATATTCTCCAGCCTTTCTCACATCACATCATCATTTTACCCCAGTGTCTGCTCAGGACACACTAGAATAGCCCATTTCCATTTCTCTAGTTTGGTCAAGTGGCCACTTTTCTGAAACACCTGGTTGGAGCAAGAGTGCCACCTGCTGGAACATCTGGGTCACTGCCAACACTAATTCCTCCAGGCAGAAGCAGGCAGAAACGTGCAGGGCCTGCAGGATGGGGTCTGTGAAGGCTGAACGGAGTTTCAGGAAAGCTATGTGAGCTCCTATTTCCTGGACGTGTTCCTGGACAGCTCCAAGAATTCACTCAGCAACGTCCAGGGCCAGATTTCACTGAAATTGCCAGGTATTGCTCAAATACAGGTTTGAGACTTTGCGTATGTACATTGCTTGGGCTCAAAGCCCAGGCTTGGGATCAGAAAAATAGAACCCAGCACCATGCCGGTACAGGGCTGCAGGCTGTCTTTCTATAACAGTTTAAAATGTTGTTTGTCAGAACCTTTTGGTAGTCATTTTGATGTTTTCGAAATATGGCTCCCTTTGTTTACAGACTTTGGGGAGGCACTCCATCTTTTCTTTCCTTTCTTTTTCTTTCTTTCTTCCTTCCTTCCTCCCTCTCTTTCTTTCTTTTTCTCTTTCTTTCTTTTCTTTTCTTTTTTATGCCCATATTAACACCCTCCGCCCCCCCACCTTACTCTAGTGATCACCCTTCCCATCTTCACACACAAGGTCTGACTCTGGCCTGGATTCACCCAGCTCATCAACACACACCTCCTGTCCGTGTGATGCACCAACTCAAGTCAACAGTGTGGACACAAGCCAGCACTCATGCTGAGGGGCCACCAGGGACTGAGCTGGTAAAAATGTCAAGCTGGGTGGTGGTGGCGGTGGTGGTACACACCATTAAACCCTGCATTCCTCGGGAGGTAGAGCCAGGGAGATCTCTGTGAGTTTGAGGCCAGCTTGATCTACAGAGAGTTTCAGGGCAGCCAGGGCTACACAAAGAAACCCTATGAATGAATGAATGAATGAATGGATGGATGGATGGATGGATGGATGGATGGATGAATGAGTAGACAATGTAGCTAAATAAATAAATAAATAAATAAATAAATAGACAACCGTAGCTTTGTGACAGATCACTGCTCCTCTGGCTGTCAGTGACCTTGTCAAGATACAAGATGCTGCTATTTGCCATGTTCAGGACCACCAGGCCACCAATCCAGGAGGAGACTCCTGTCCACACTGTATCCTCACCTCTCTAGTTAGCCACAGAAAACTGAACTCTGTCCGGAGATGTCTCCAAGAGTCTCTGAGTTTTAGCGTCTCCATCCAGTCCTGTGCCTGCTGGATAAAAGCATCCCTGTTCCACATCAGGCTAAGGCCAAACAGGAAGTTGCCAACCTGGATTGTGTGAATGGCTAGCGGTGGAGTTGTCTGGGAAATGTTGAGATTTGATGAAGCAAGTATCTGCATTTTCTGCAGGAATGGTTTATCTTGTCCTGCCTACTCTCTGGGAAAGCTATGACCTTGTAAGGAATGGTCTTTACAAAATCTTCAGGCTTTATCAGGCCAATGGAAGGCAGCAGTGAACTGCTTTAATTGTAGAAACAGCATGGGCTACCCTGACAGAGACCCAGGCATTTCCCAGTGTGCAGAGTTTGGGGGCGCGGTTGGTTAGGGGAGCGCCTCTTCCAGATAAACAGGTTCTCAGCAGCCTGCGCACCACTGCCTTTGTTCCCGGCTTGCTGCTTCCAGTCATCTCAGCCTCACCATGGTTCTCAAGTGGAGTTCTTGGAAAGCTGCGGACTCCCCTCTGGAATACCCATCCACCCGACGGCCTTGCCTTCTGCAAGATCACTTCTGTGCCAGCCTCACTGTTTCCAGGCAGCCCTGGGCACTTCACAAACACTCCTGTTAGCAAACATTTTTCCCCCAAAATTGAACTCTTATTTATCTATCTTCCTCACAATATGGGGTAAGGTTTGGGAGAGAGGGCTGCTAACTCTTACTCATTTTGAAATCTGTAGCACTTAGCACAAATGTTAAGATATCTCAATGAAAGACTAATTAAATTATAATATTTTTTTTTTCCTTAAAAACATTCCTTGGCTCTCTCAGCAATATATGAGCCTGGGCAGGGTCGATTGAAAGACAGATTTCACTACCATTCTTAATATTTCTTGGAGGTGTGTGAGTGAGTCTCTGGACAGTCACAGCATGTGGGTGGGGCTTGGCTACAACCACTTTCTGAGAAGGCACAAGGGCCACTTAGCAGTAAATGGCTCCAGGCATGCCATGGGTTTTGCTGCTTTTTGTAACTCCCCATTTGCCTCCACCCAAACTCAGAGCATGAGAGAGAGAGAGAGAGAGAGAGAGAGAGAGAGAGAGAGAGAGAGAGAGAGAGAGAGAGGACCAATAGGGGGATTTACAGGAGAAAGTGGCTATTGGCTGAAGCCAACTGTCCCCCTGCAGGGCTTGGAAACCCCACAACTTTATTGTCAAAGACCCAAACAGGAAATTGGTTGACCCAACTTACTTCCGCATCAGGATGGAGAGAGCTGGATTTCCTGAGTTCAACAGCTAGCTTTACTCTGCTTCAGGATGGAGAGAGTTGGATTTCCTGAGTT
>NW_022196905.1:57497795-57500829 GCF_008632895.1 Mastomys coucha | reverse complement strand
GCTTTACTCTGCTTCAGGATGGAGAGAGTTGGATTTCCTGAGTTCAACAGCTAGCTTTACTCTGCTTCCTTTTGCCAGAACAAAATTCATAAGAAATCGATAAGATCTCGGGGTGACTTCTCCCACACACTTCAGAGGAAAGTGAGCTTGAGGCAGGAGGCTGACCCAGCTGGTTTGCTCCCACCTTGAGGATAAGGCTACGGGAGAAACCTAGGACCGAGCCCCACATGGCTGTGGCTGTCACTGAATCATCGCCTCACTTGCCCCAAACAACAGAACACATTTTCTGTGTTTGACAGGATGGAATTCCTCCCCACTCTGCTTTGGGTCCTCCTGCTGGTGTGCCTGAGCCTGTACAGTTTCCTCACGCTGGGTTTTCTTATCTCAAAGCCACTGAGCCATGAGTAAGCTGCTCACACCACTTCTCAAAGATGTGGGTCAGCTTCCATAGGTGAAGTCGGAGGACTCCACCAGCTGTGGGGAGGAGGGATAGTTAAACATGCCATGGCCACATCTGTCCTGAACATCCGCAGGCTTCTTTCTTGTCCGTTTTCTCTACAGTATACAGAACATCAACTTATACAGTATTTACATTGTATTGAGTGTAATGATACTTAATATTAGAATATGCATTCATGTAAGAGCCTATTTAAAGCATTCAGGAAGTATGCACAGGTTATTTTTAAAATATGCCTTATTTCATTGTTTGTTTGCTTGTTTGTTTATTCATTTAGTTATAGATTTCATTTAGTTATGTTTATTCATTTAGTTATGGGACTGAGGGACGGGGAGTCTCACAATGTTGTCCGGGCTGGTCTTACAACTTCTGGGCTCAAGGGTCTCTCCTGTCCAAACCTTCCTAGTGGGGGGACTCCAAGCAGAAGCCACCACTGAGGGTGTGAAGGGAATGAAGATGTGACATGCAGATCTGGAGTGGATCCTGTTTCCAGGAGCGCAACCTACAAAAGACTTGGTGTCTATCTGTGGTTCTGTGAGCAGTGATTTGACCCTCTCCTGTCCCCTCCTCTGGATTGTGACCCTCCCCTGTCCCCTCCTCTGGATTGTGCTCTTTCCTCTGAAGAACACAAAATCCCACAGAGAAGGAAATGAGGTGAGCCAGTAGAAATCACACCCAGGCAAAGGGAGCTCACACTGCTATTCTTCCTTGGATGAGCATGCACTTCCAGGAGCTCCAGCTACAAATGGACCACTCACCTATCCCTGACCCATGGCGCTCTGGCCTGTGCTGGTCTTATCTGTGGCTCCCCTTCTCAGGTCTCTTTCTGCTCTCTTTCTTATTGGTGAAATGGTGGGTATGGATTGATGGTAGCCTCAAAACCTAAGGACAAGAATATCAAGCACTTCCAAAATGTCCTCTAGCCAGGCCCTTATTCCTACAGCCAGTGATTACTATAAGCCTTTGATAAGTGCCAGCTGTGGCTTCTTTGATGGCAAAGTGCCTCGGTGCTGGAGTTTGACCTTCTGGGATTGTGGGGAGGGGTCTGACTTATAAAGCTGTACTCCCCATCACTTGAGGATCCCTGGTGTTTCAGAGGCCTAGGAAGCTTTCATTGCCTGAGCCTATTAACAAGGACACCTAAAGAAGGCCAAAGCCAGCAGGGGTGAGTGTTGTACGGGAAGTGGGGCTGGGAGTCGGGGAGGGAGGGTTACACAGGCGGGTCAGGGTTGTTGGGACCACTCTTTATTCCGCTGACTTCATTCAGTTCCAGTGTTACAAAACTCGCTCTTTATGTGGTGCCTGTTACAGGAACTGGTCAGCTTGGGTGTGCTCGGGTTGGGGGTCATTCCAAGGCTGTGGAGACTCCCCTAAGTCAGCACTTTACGACTCAGCCCTATTTCCTCCTTTAACATATGCCTGAGCTCGAAACCCTCCTTTCACCCCATGCTTCCGTCTGTCTTCTTTTTAAAACTCTAACCGACAAGAGAAGTTTCTTGTCCCACTTCCTCCCATCTTTCCCCATACCTCTACTCCCACCCCTCAGATCCTGTATAAAGAAGAGACAGTGTTGACTTTCTGGAGTGTGATTAAATGTTCTTTGGGGGCCTGGGAGCCATCAGTGGCTTTACCTTGTGCTGCGCACTGCTGAGATTCTGAATCAACCAATGCTCCGGCTCCGGGTGGGTAAATGTTTTTCCAAGAACTCTCCAGAAGCCCCAGGTTTTGCATCTAAGTCAGTTCAGCTATGGTACATCTGGATATCCTTTCTCAGCAAAACACCACTCAATGTTTAAGGAAAGGAAATGATGAACTATTCAGGAGAGCTGATCCGAATACAAAGGAATCCAGAGACATTGGCGAGCTTGTTGTCTAAACACACACGCTTTGTTTCTTCAGAAAAAAAAAAAAAGCAAATTGCCAGGGAAAAATACATTTTACAAAATGGCTTATATTGAGAGAGAGCTGGAGATTTTTAAGAAACCTGAGATGTAAGAGGGTTAGCCCAGATTTAGTTATTAATATCTTGGAACCAGCTGGGGAGTGAAATTAGGCTGTAAAATCATTGCACCATTTGCTGTTCCAAGCTGGAAATAACACACTTCTCACATAGTTCTACAGGAGACAAATACCACACTAGGGCACAGGAGAGGCAATTTGGTCTCATTGTCTTTGTTTTCTCATTTGCTGGGGTAATAATGCCTTTCACTGAGCTCGCAGATCGAAGGGTCAGAGTGCAGAGGTGAAGGCAGGGTCTTGGTGTCAGGATGCTGGCTCAGTCCTCAGTGATGGCGGGCTCTAATGCTCACCTCTCTGCGCCCTTATTCCCTCATCTAGAGTCGTGCTGGTGAGCTGGTGATGACGACTGGTCTGCTTAGCATCCAGGTGGAGCCTGACCGCTCTCAGGAGTGCCAGCGGCGGTGAGGCAGTGTCTTAGCAGCATCTGCCACCAGGTCCTCTGCAGCCCTCTTCAAAACTGACAACCCCTTAGGTAGAGTGATAGAGGAGAAAGCAAAAATACAAATAGATGAAAGCAAGATGTTGCCGTGAACTTACAGAAACAAGCAGGCACACGGG
>NW_022196905.1:57483646-57497785 GCF_008632895.1 Mastomys coucha | reverse complement strand
TGCCTAAAACCTAGACAGCTCGGCTAATGGCAATCTCCAGAAATACAAATTACCCAGCTATACCCCCTTCCCCCCAGCCCCCTAGAGAAAGAAAGTCGGGAGAGAGCTAGATACGTCAAGAAATCGAGTCAACAGATTGAAACCTCTCTGTGAAGAAATCTCAGGACCAGGTGGCCCCATTTGTGTGTTCTCCCGGACAATTAAAGAACGAACGCCCGTTCTCCTCTAAGTCTCCCAAACAAGGCAACAGTGTGAACACTTCCAAATTCACTCTGTGAGGTCAGCATTACCCAGAAGCAGGAAAACAAAACAAACCAAACAAAATAGTTCCTGACCCCTTTTAGGACTGGGCCATCTCTAACCTAACACCTTTCGTAAACTCTACCTCCAAATTTTTGCTTCTTCATAGCTTTGATCCCCCACCTCATGGGTTACCTAACTCGATTATTCGACTCCTATCTTCTCCATTAGCACCAAAGTTCCATCAGAGTAGGGCATTTCTTGTCGGTTTGAGTGTTTCTTGGTAAATTCTCAGTGTCTGGGATGTCACTGGTCACATAATAGATGCTCAGGAAAACTTTACTGACTAAGCGAGCGAGCTGTCTAATTTTAGCTTAGCCTGGGAGACTGGCATACAAGCAAGCAAGGACAGAGATGGCTTCCAGGAAAGGGTGGCCTTCCAAAGGCAGAGAGATGGGTAAGCAGGAAAGAGCCATGTCAGAAGAATAAGGAAATGAGCAAGGGTACTCACTCATTGTCTCCATCGAGGCCAGAAGGTCATGGACACAAATGTCCATTAGGAACTTCCTGTGAATGAAGATCACTGAGCACGTCAGAGAGCTGCACAGATAGGGTCGCTTTGGGGAGTGAAAGGGGAGCACCAGACCCTCACTGGTCTGGGTTTAATTCTTTTTTGTTTAAAATTCACACATAGTCATTGTACGTACGGGGAGAGTACAGGGTGACAATTTATACATAGATGTAATGAATGATACGTAATGTGAGATGTGCCGGTCAGGGTGATAAGCTCTCTCCTCTTGCCTTAGGCGGCATCTCTTTGCGTCGTCGGATCGTTCCAGAGCACCTCTCTGCTTATTGTCTATAAAATTGTTTTAGTTCCTGCTGCAGGACCTTTTGCTGAGTCTCCTCACTTAACAGGGCATTCCCATCTGTGTTCTGGCTTCCCCTTAGTCCCCCTTGCTCTTGCCTTTCTCAGCCCCCACTTCTACTTCTGCTTCTGAGAAATGAACCTACCACAGAAGAGTCAGGGCGTTGCAGCATTTGCCTCTGTATCTGGTAGCACTTCACTGTGTAAACCATCCCATCCCGCTTCACCTCACAGCCCCCAGGAAGGCGGGGCTTTCCGTCTCTTGTATACTCAGGCAAGACTTTGAAGGAGTTTTTAGGTTTTTTTTTTTTTTTTGTACAGGAAAGGAAGTATAGAGGTGGGGATATGCTGGTAAGGATGAGGGACAAGTGAAGAAAATTGTTTTATGTGGGTACGACTTCTGTAAGTCTGAGGGCCTGTGGGAAAAAATACAACTGTGGGTGAGGTGGGATATCTGAGACAGAAGGAGAGTTTGGGGAAAGAAGCTGGGCCCCACATCACAGGATGATGCAACAAGGGGGAAGACCATCTCGCCGGCACCGCAGGCTCCAGGCAGGAAAGTAAGATGTGGAGAACCGATCCTCTTAGGTCCTTCGAGGATCCAGTCTCCTGAAACCCAGTTTCTTTATGGTGTGGCTCTTTCTCTGGCTCAGTTGAGGATGCTCAGAGGGCAGGGTGGAGGCAGAAGGGGTGGGGAGCAAAGCTGGGGAGTAGAAAATGCCTACTTCAATGCTGTCCTGTTTGTAGAAGACACTTCCCGTTCTGCGTGATGCTTTCCCTCTGGGGTGATTCCCATTACAATAATAACTTCCTCATATCCTTTGGGGTCCCTCCTCAGCACCCTTCCAAGTGCGAGGAGAATCGGCCCACAGGTTAGTGGGGAGAAACTGAATATGCAGAGCCTTGACCCTTTCCGGTCTCCTTTTCCTCTAAGGAAACGGATAGCAAGCATGAGCACAAAGCTTCACTCCCCACATACGTGTGGGGAGGGGAGGCGTGCTCTGGCCTTGTTCTATGGGTAGGAATGGACAGCCCCTGAGTTCAGCCTTAGGAAGCCGTTTGCCCACATAGACCTCAGGTGATGACTTGATCTCTATCTGCCTTTCTCCTTTGTTCTTCATTCCCCCCTGTTGTCTCATCACCACCACCACCACCACCACCTCCACCATCACCACCACCACCACTGCCACCACCACCACCACCTCCACCATCACCACCACCACCTACCGCCAGTTTAAAAGAGAAATTGGGAAAAGCAACCGTATTGCGGCAGTGGAAATTATACTATCAAACATAGTTCGTAGAATGAGCTTCTCAAAAATCATTCCTTTTGAAATACGACCCCCAAACGAGAAACAAACGGTTTTCCATAGCATTTAATAGTGGGGGTGGGGGGAATCCATTCTTCTCGAAGAGAATAACTGTGGCATAGAAATGAGACCCAGACCCTTTGATGGATGTGTTCAAGCCCTAGGACCCGCTTTCACAAGTCAGCCAGATCAAAGCCCAAGGCAATCGGCTCCAGCTCTTTCCAGGATTCCACGGTTTTCTATCTGGAAGGAGCAATCACCACACGCACTGCTTCAAGCCTGAGAAAATGCCCCGAATCATCTCAGTATGTGCAGAGCAGCCACCATGCTGTGAAGGCAGGAGGGCCCTCGCCAAGGCACATTCCTGATGGGTGAGGGAAAAAAGCCTCAGCTAGAGAGGAAAAGCAGGTGTTGGCACCCAGCGCATGCTGCCCCGGGTTCAGTCTTCAGCTTTCTCCCTGCCAAAGTGTTGGTCTCTGTGATCATTTTAGAAATGGTCATTATCACCTTCCCCGGCTGTTTCAGTCTCCATACTGCAAATCGAAAAATATTGGGCTTGACTGGGCAAACCTTTCTTTGCAGCTTCTACTGCCTGAGTGCTTACCAAGCTGTCCTCAAGCCCGGTGGGTGAGGACAAAGCCGTCCGTGAAATTCGCTCTTACAATTCACTAGCATGCTCTCTTAAGAAGCAGAGGGATGGAGGTTGTTTGGAGTTTGTGGGGGGCACTGGAATCTGTGGGAAGCTAAAAATCTGAGGCTGGAAAGTGGGTGGGGATTCTGTTGGTGGGGGTGAGGCTGCCAAGCCTGGAGCTTGTGTGTGGTCCTCATGCGGTTCTGCCTCTGGCAAATGACCTCCCGCCATCTCACAATATCCTGGCAGTTGTTTGAAGTGCCCAAAGGGGACTTTTTTTTTTTTTCCAAGAAGCAAACCTTCCCACCCTTCCCCAGTCAGATGACAGCCCTCAGGAGTAAATTTTCTAAAAGGAAGATGGGGTGAGGATAAAATGGTGGAACTCTGGATAATGGCCTACTCCAGTTGAATGCTGTCATTCCTGGGCTCTGTGAGGGACAGGGAGGTGTCACTCATTCAGCCCTGCTCACTGCAATGAGTCCGGCAGCCTGACCATTCTCTCTTCACCAGCCTTCATTCTGGTTCTATTCTTGAGGCCTTTCTGAGCTGGAAGTAGGGACACGCAGGTGAGCAAGTTCAATCCTGACCTCCATGGGGTGTACAGCCTCGGCAATGCATCTGGCTTGAAAATAACCCCCAGCCCCACTCCAGTTTCTCTGAACCCACAGTGGGTGTAAAAGAATTACATCCCAAACCTATCCTTGATCTTGGGGAAGTTCAGGTTAAAAAAAAAAAAAAGGATTCCATTGACAAGAGACCTGAAATTCTAAAGATGGAGAGCATCCAGTGGGAATGATCTGAGAATGGAAAAGCTAACCCACAGTGGAGTGAAGAAGGGGGTGTCGCCATATCACGGGAGGGCAGCATCATCTATCATCCAAAGATCACGGTCCGTCAGCACAGCTTACTGGAACGGTTGCCAGTTCTGGAGCACAGCAATTCATATAAACAAACACCCCCACGTTGTAGGTTTGTTGTAAGAGATTTTAACTTTTTGAACTCAACAGATGTCTTGGGGAGTCGTGAGATGGCTGAGGTCAAAGGTGCTTGCTGACAAATTTGATTTTCTGAGTTCACTCCCCAGGACCCACATGATAGAAGGTTGTCTTTTGACTTTCATACAACCACCATGGCATCACAAACACACACACACACACACACACAATTAATTGATAGACAGAGATAAATGTGAGAATGAGCTGAACTACCCCAAAAGTAGAGGGACATTTGGGTGGGACTGTATATCAGACAGAGGCTAAGCTAACTTCTCTTTGTTTTTCATAGTGACATCTGGGTGCTCATGGTGGTCATGGTCTTGAAAAGTCACAAACCTAGCTGACCTCCAGGTGTGACTCTCTGGGGCCTTAAGGAAACCTCACAGCTTCTCCCAGGCTCCTCCCCATTGTGACATTAAGAGAGAGCTTAGTACGTAATGGTCACGAGTGGCTTTTACTCAAGGTATAAGAAGGTTGCTCAGGTCCACCTATCCCATCCACATTCCAGCAGACTAAGTGGACATCACCTGAAAACCAGATGAACCTTCTTCCTTGGCTCCCAGTGATGACCCGGGAGCCTGCTGCAGCAAAGCATGCTGGGAAGGGCTGCTCGCCACTTGCCATGCCCTCACCAACACGGCCAAGCTCAGTGCTGGAAAGTTTCATGATTTGTTTTGGTTTGGTTTCGACAGGCTTTGAATATGTAACCCAGGTTAGACTGGACCTCATGATCCCCCTGTGTCAGCTTCTCCAGTGCTGGGATGCTGGTCATGAGCCGACACTCTTGGCTTTATGTTGGAAATTTTTATTGTATCATTTCACTTGTCACAAAAAATCTATTAAGATTTTTACTTCTATTAATTTTTTCGGTGGAGAATCAGACATAGAGCGCCGAAACAATTTGCATAAGGCCACAAGGTTGATGAGCCTAGGAAAGGCAAACATTTTAGCTGAGCTTCATGGCCCCAGCAACTCCACCTCCTTGTCCAGCAGTAGGAAAGTTTAGCCCTAGCTGCAAACATCTTAAATCTCTCCATCAGGTCACCATACACAGTGCCCCTCCTTAGTACTTAACGATCACCAAGTGGCTTTTCCTCAGGATGTAAAAAGGTTGCTCGGGTCCAATTATCACGTCCACACTCCAGCTGACAAAATGGATATCACCTGAAAACAAGGTGAACCATTCTTCCTTAGTCCCAATGACGGACATAGCTGTCTGCTGCTGCAAAGCATGCTGGGAAGGTGGGTCTCGTTGCAAGACGCCCTCTGCCAAGTTGAAACTATGGGATCTTATTGTTAGGGAAGAGGAAAGGGGTGATCCTGTAAGGCAATCTCAAACACTGGGTGTGGGGTCTGATGATGACCCAAAGCACTGAGCTCACCAGGTATCTGTGGCTACTTACTGACCTATGTCTGGCTGCCTGTAAAGCGCACATAGGAAAAACAAAGCCTGTCCAGGGTACGAGCAGTAACAGAATAGGGGGAGGAAAAAGAGTTTTAGAGCCTCCTCCTTGTTCTGTCTCAGAGCCCCCCCCCCTCCTTTTCACGTCTGCAGCAATAGCCTTTGCCCTCTGCAGCAGCCCCAGGTCCACATGGCGGGTGGTGACGAAGAGATGCTTCAGCAGCAGAGCCGGGTCTCAGAATGAGAGCCAGGGCAGCGGCACATCGCAGTTGACTGGTAAATAATTTCTACCGCAGCGGTTAATGGAAATGCAGTTTTCATTACAGTAAGGAAATTGAAATCTCAGCCGCCCTCCGTGGGTTCCATCTGGCCATCTTTCATTTCTCATAAGACGTTGTGTTGTTTTCATTCCCCCCTCGATTAACCTTTAGCATGAAGGGCAGGGGAGGCCAGGTGATTGAAATCCTCAAGAACATTTCACATCAAGCCGCCATCTTAATGAGAAGGAAGAGGGACTAGACTTTTTTTTTTAAACCCATTTAAGAAGGAGACAGTTATCTTGGAGGGAAGGCTCCAGATGGGCTGCCTGAGTTGAACATCTGACAGGTATGCAGAAAAAGGAGAAATGAAGGCAGAGTAATGGCAAAGTTTCCTGCATCACTAAACATTTCCCAGATGTATTGGATAGACTCCCCTGAGTGGAGAATACCCAGGGTATGAATATTATGAATGACCCTGCCATGGCCTGAAGGCTTACATCCATTATGCCCAAATTCATGAATATCCTGCCTATCAAAGTGATCATGTTAGCAGGTAGAGTCTTTGTGAGGACACTGGGTCATGGGCAGAGCTCCACGTTCAAGAGAAGTGCCCTTAGGGACCCTAGGGAGATGCTTGTCTCTTCAGACAGGTAAGGGTGCAATAAGAAGAGGCCGAGTAGGAGTCGGGAAGGATCCCTTGGTAGCCATCAAACCTGTAATTTTCTATTGTTTATAAGCCACCCAGCCTAAAGCACTATATAACAATAGCAGCCCAAGTGGACCAAGAAATATCCTAGTACAAAGTATGTTTCCAAATCAGTTTAGCTCTCTGAATTGCAATAATTTGTGGTCATGTAGATTTTTCTCCCTCATTACAAACAAATGAGCTGAACAAAGATGCTGCAGACTCACTTCCTCTAGATGGCCTCTCCTCTGACTTCTGGGTCACAACCCAGCCCTCTGTGGCTCCGAGGACCCTTGCTGCCTTTCACTGTCAACTTTTCTCTGGAAGATTTTATTTTTCACACCACCCCCTCCACAGGGGAGGCACAGAGCTAAGAGATTTGTGACAGAGAGAACATCTGCTCAGCCTCAGAAGTCAAAATGCTGAATCTCATCATTTTGAAAGAGAAAAGACATCCTCTATTTGGCAGAGACCCATCTTAGGGTTTTTAGCTCGTCTCTGTGGTTTCAGTCTCTGTGTTTCTTATAATTGAACAATAATTTTTTTTCTGACTGCCTTTTTTTCTTTGCCAAGAGCTGATATTGTGTCAACCATTGTGCTAGCTAGTTTTGTGTCAACTTGACACAAGCTATCCTCATCTGAGAGGAGAGAACCACAACTGAGGAAATGCCTCCACAAGATAGGGCTGTGGGGCATTTTTTAAAATTAGTGATTGATGTGGGAAATCCATTGTGGGTGGGGATACCCCTGGGCTGGAGGTCCTGGGCTCACTCTCTTCTCTCTCTCTCTCTCTCTCTCTCTCTCTCTCTCTATATATATATATATATATATATATATATATATATATATATATATATATATACACTAAGAAAACCACAAGGAACAAGCCAGTATGCAGCAGCCTCTATGGTCTCTGCATCAGCTTCTGCCTCCAGGTTCCTGCCTAATTGGAGTCCCTGCCTTGGAGTCCCTTAATTAATGGACTGTGATCCAGGATATGAAAGCCAGACAAACTCTTTCCTCTACACTTGGCTTTTGGTCATGGTGTTTTAACACAACAACAGAAACTGTAAGATAGCCACTTGGCAGTTTCCAGAGCATGGCGTGAGTAAAATAAGGTAAGGAGGGAGAGTTTGGTTTTAGTGGACTACCAGAATCCAAGGCTCCAGAGTAGGCAAGGGATGGCCCTGAATGCTCCAGCCATGACCTCAAGAAAGGAGCTGAGGACCCACTTGAGCCACCATGAAAGGAAGACTATCTTTTCTATATGACAATACTCTCAGGAAGGCAATTGCCATAACCCTCATTCCTTCAGAATGCCTCATCATCTTCTTCCTGCTCAATCCTCCGCTTCGAAAGAAAAATCCTTGTGCTATGATTGACATCACTTCACAGGCCCCAGAGCTAACTTAGTCCCTAAGAGAGCATAACAGCAAAATTGCAGGCAACATGGATTCCAGACAGAAATTTGCTTCTTTACAGTTGGGACCAACATCTTCTTAAGCCTAGAAGTTGCTGTTCACACCACAGTGGGACAGATCTGAAGGAGGTGAAGAGAGAAGTGAGGTAAGGGGGTAGGAAGCACAGAGAACCATAAGCTGCTGTAACAGTGAACTCTGAGATACCAAGGTTTAAAGAAGAAGGAAGGTTGTCTCTCTGTCACATAATAATAGTGATGTGAGCTCTATGAGTCTGTATGGAGGAGGGTCCATACTCATTCATCAGGATTGTTGTTTTTTGAGGTGTCATCATGGTACAACCCTCGGGATCTAGTCAGATTAAGTCACCACCACATCCAGATGTTGGACAACATAGAGGTGGCATATCTCTGGTCTCAGAACCCAGGCCAAAAAGTGGCACTGTCCTGTCTACTTAGTCAACTTGCAAGAAAACCATTGCATGGTCCCACCTAGCTTCAAGGGAAGCTGGCAATGGAACCTAGCTTCAAGGGAAGCTGGCAATGGATACCTAGCTTTAAGGGAAGCTGGCAATGGATACCTAGCTTCAAGGGAAGCTGGCAATGGATACCTAGCTTCAAGGGAAGCTGGCAATGGATACCTAGCTTCAAGGGAAGCTGGCAATGAATACCTAGCTTCAAGAGAAGCTGCTAATGGAGTATATCTGGGAAACCATCAGTTCAAACAGAAGAGTAGAGCAGACCTGGCTTCAAATCCATTTCTTCCTGTTGGTTACAATGTTCATCCAACAAGGCCTCATTCTGTTTCCCTTTGCTGAGTTACTATCAACTTTCTTTTTGGGCACTTCATTCTGGGATGATTTCTTCCATAACTGCTATGTGCTAGAGGCTGTTGTCTGTCCTGGTGATCTAGCTGTGAACAAAACAGACCAAGCAGTTAATTTTGGAATCAGATTCACTGCATGCTAGACTGCTAAGAAACCTGCAAGGACCTTTTCTTCTTATTTTTAACTTATATTCATCTTCATGTCTAATTTTTTTTTCAAATTGTTTTTCTTTAAAAACATCCTTGGATTTAAATGTGCTTCCAATCCTAGAAAACCAACACAGAAAACCACACATCTTAGTTGGAATAGAAAGGAAACAATTATATACATACATCAAATAGTGATATTGATATAAAACCCAGACAGGGCCAGGAGACAGGGCTGTGTATATTTATGAGTGTGTACATATATTGTTTGTGTGTGTGTGCATGTGTGTTTGTGAGCATATGTGCACCCGAAGGTGAAAGTCAAAAGTTAATGTCAGCTTTTGAGACAGAATTTCTCCTTGAATCTGGAGCTTACCAGTTTGAATAGAATGGCTGGCTAACAAACTTCAGAGATTCTTCTGTCTCTGCATCCCCAACATTGGGATTATAGGTATTTGCCATGTTTGACTTTAAAAAAAATTGTCTTAGGGTTTATGTGCATTGACATTTTGCCTGAATACAGATATGTGTGTGGTGCCTGTGGAGGCCAGAAAAATGCATTAGATCCCTGGAACTGTGTGGGAATCAACCCAGGTCTTCTGGAAGAACAGCAAGTGTTCCTAATTTCTGAGTCATCGCTCTAGTCCCCTTTCTTTTTCTTTCTTTCTTCCTTTGTTTTCCTTTTGTCTTCCCTCCCTCCCTCCCTCCCTCTGCCTCCTCTCACTCTTTCTCTCTCTCTCTTTCTTCCTTTCTTTCTTTTTTCCTTCCCTCCTTCCTTCCTTTCTTTCTTTCCTTCCTTCCCCCTTTCTTCCTTCCTTTCTTTCTTTCTTTCTTTCTTTCTTTCTTTCTTTCTTTCTTTCTTTCTTTTTCTAGACCAGGTCTCTCTCTGTGTAGTCTGTGCTATTCTGGAGACCAAGGTGACCTTGAACTCACAGAGATCCCACTTACCTCGGCCTCCTGAGTTCTGGGATTAGAGGGCTGCACCAAGACACCTAGCTCATTTTGTTTTTAACACGGGCTCTAGAGGATACCCTCATGCCTGTGCAACAAGCACATTGCTGCCATCTCCCTAGACCTGATGCTGGGGTCCTTTTTCATTTGTGCAGTTGGAAACCCTCCTTTAAGGAAATATGTGAGCAGAGATGGAATAAAGGGAGCAGCTTCTAGTTTATACCACCATGAGGAGGACTGTGATTCACGCTCCTGCGAATAAATCTTTGTGTATGCTTCTGATGGGTTCTTTGAATCTATTTCTGGTACGGAGTTAATGAGTCAGAAGAACAAATGTTTTAAGGGTCTCGCTCCAGACAATGTGCTGAGGCCTCTCTTTTTATTGAGCCTTCTCTTTAGAGCTGAAAAGAAGCAATTATCAAAGACCTAGATCTCAAGGCGTTTTAAGTATGTACTTAACCTTTTGTCACGTTAATGATCTCAGGGGCATTTATACCAGTCTGTCTGAGCCTGGCTGTAGCCACAATCCTATGCAGTCCTTTCATCCTCTAGCTCCACATCCCTCCATGCCATTCTTTATGCTAGAGCCGTGTTAGGTCATGGAATTTTATTGTGAGAAAAGACCCGAATGATATCAACTCCACCCCATTTTCTGGTTGGGAAAACTGAGACCCAGAGATACTACTGAACTGCTCAAAGCCTCGTGGTAAGTTCTTCCTGGTCATCACTCCTCTGGTTTCTGCTCTGCAACAGAGCCAGTGATAAGTGAAGTGTCCATGTAGTGTCTCATGCTGAACAAACACTAGGCAGAAGTTTAGAGCTAATGCCATGGAGACAGCTTGCCAGATTCACTTATTGTGCAGGTGGTGGTGAACATTAATGTCACTAGATAGTAGATGTGAAGGTCATAGGATAGTGGTGGGTAATATGACATTTAAATGTTAGTGATGGCCACTAGTGACAGAGCAAGAGATGTCCCCACACCAGATATGGGGCCCCGTGGGAAAGGTCACCAGTAAAGGCACTATGGCCTTGGGGCCTGTGGGCCTGAACAGAAGACCTCAGTGGAGAGGGGATGTGTTTTAGACCATCAGAATCCCTGCAGCTGGGGAAGGAGTCACATAAGGCCACCCTGAGGCACAGAGATGCTTCAGCCCAAGTCAGGGGACAGCAAGAGAAAGCTGCCCAGCTGGAGGCCTCTGACAGGGTCAGCTTTCATGAGCTGCCAGGTCTCTCCAGGGAGGCCAGCTGCCCAGCCCAAAAGGCTTGGGCCACCCTGACACGTGAGAAGACTCTTGTTCTGTCACCTTTCTCCTCTCTGGGCGCCATTCCCAGGCATGCAGGGGAATGGCGCCTAGCAAGGGGAGGAGGTGAGCAGAGAGGAGGGCGGAGGAGGAGCGTGCCCTCTTCCCAGGGCAGGCTTCCAGGAAGAGGGAAGCAACGCCAAGAGAGAGAAGAGAAGATTTAAGGTTAACTCTGTTTCAGTGTTTTAACTATTACTTTAGACTTGAAAAGCTAAGATCTGAAAGAAGGCTCTTTTTTTTTTCAATTCAAAGGATTTTTTTTTTAATTGCTTCAACCCAACCCAGAAGTTGTAAGCCTGACTTAGTCATTGAGGGAGAGAGCAGAGTTCTCCCTGTTGTAGATACCACTTGAAGCGACATTGTTAGTTATGCTTCTCATTGCTCTGATAGAATACCTAACAAGAGAAACCTAAGAAAGAAAAGCTCATTGGTAGGGAAGGATACAGTCTATCATGGCAGGAGAGGCATGGCCAGAGACGGTCAGCTTGGGACCATGGTCAAGAAGCAGAGAGACAGGAGCTGGTGACCAGCTTCCCCACGCACGTTTTTGCCCTTCTTTCAGTCCAGGACCCCAAAAGATGGTGCTCCCACATTCTCTCCTCAGTTAGCCCTTTGGGAAACACAGTCACAGAGTGGCTTCTCTGTAATTCTGAATCCAGCCAAATTGAGAATGAAGATTACCATCACAGTAACCCACAAAACTTGGGTTCCTGCCCCTACTGCTTTCATGGGGATAAATACGCAATAGTTAAGTGATAGATAGATAGGTAGATAGATAGATAGATAGATAGATAGATAGACAGACTGATGAAAGACAGTCAGACAGACATTCGTTCTGCTCACTGCCCCTGTCTCATTGTTTTCTGATGCTGCGGTTACACATGAGGTTGACTAGAACTGTTTTCTGGCTGTCTTTCTTACACACAGTGGAGTTTCCTAACTAGCCTTTTTCTTTTCTTTTCTCGTCTTCTTATTTATTATATGTAAGTACACTGTAGCTGTCTTCAGACACTCCAGAAGAAGGCATCAGATCTTGTTACAGATGGTTGTGAGCCACCATGTGGTTGCTGGGATTTGAACTCAGGACCTTCGGAAGAGCATTCAGTGCTCTTAACCACTGAGCCATCTCATTAGCCCTTTTCTGCCAACTGGTCTCTCACTCTACTCTCATGCACTAACCTACCAGTCAAAGTAATTTTTAAACACCTCTTACAAGCTTCAGCACATGATTGCATTTCTTAAAATTCTTTTTTCTAAGATCTTTCTTCCTTTAGAGCCCCAGCAATGTGTCATGACCAAGGTCAACATCACTCGGAATGCCAGCTTAACTCACAATTGCAACCAGTGACTCTGCAAGCCATAGAGCTCCCTGTTTGCTCAAACTCTCCAAGGCCTTTCCCAGGCCTCTGAGGAAAGCTCCCACAGATCGTAGTCCACTCCCCAGTCATCCATTCGGTCGCCGGTAGGCCACCTGCCCTTCATTTACAATTACTCTTCCGAGTGCCGGAGTGTGGATACACCAGGAGAACAGGAGTGTTGTGGTTTGAGTGTTCTCCCTGAAAGTCATGCCAAAACTTAATTCCCGTTGTGTAGGGTTAAGAGAGCAGAAGCCAAATCCGACAGTCTTTGGGGGGTGGAACATTTGGAAGCTAAGGTTAAATGAGATCAAGTGGTGGCACTATAACTGTGGCGTTCTAACAAAGGACAGACCTGAGCACAGGTTTACATTCAGTCATTCCTACTAGGAGCGGGTCTCCACCCTGTACTGACTCACCATAGAGACTCACCGGATGCCAAACAGACACCAGTACCACTCTCTGTGGAACTCTCTGTGCCCCAACATCCCAAATCAACTACTACATTTCACAGAAGCTCCAAGCATATTGGAAATACCTGAGAGTGAAGAGTATAGATTATTTCTTTGCTACTTTCAGCTTCAGAGCCTCAGCCAGGCTTGCCCTGGTTCCTTCCAATGCACAGGTGCATGCAAGTGTTAATATAGGACCAGAGAAAGGACCAGTGATCTCACAGCAAAGATTTAACAATGGCTACGGCTTCTGCAATAGAAGATCCTATTTTCTCCTGTCTGCTGAGAGATCTACGTTCTTTGCATTTTTATTGCTGCGGGTCACTTGCCTTGTAAAGCTTTTAGCGTTATGCGACAACATATAATTGTATCATGTAGTGCTTTCATTTAAAAATAATCACTTTCAATATCAACAATTGCTGGTAACTGGAAGGTTTCCAGTCTCTTCTGCTCTTCCTGTAAATCACAAACACTTGCCTGCTCTCTGACTTTGTGTGACTCACCTAGGAAGCCAGTAAAAGTGGTCATCCGTGAGCCCTACTATGTGCCAGGTGTAGCTGCTGGCCCACCCTCCCCACAACTTTGGCAGGCACTCTCATTCCCACAAGGGTTGTGACACCACAGTGGGTTCCAATAGATACCAACCATATCAACATCAAATGAGTTGTCAGTGACCCAAGGTCTGCAGAAGCCAAGCATTCCAGAACTTTCCAGGACACTGGTGAAGGCATGAGTTTAAGACTTTCGGGGGCTGGCCCTGTCTCTGGCTTGCATCTAAGCTGGATTTCTCTCTCTTCCCAGTCCTGAACAGAACTCCCCCAGCCCGCACTTTGCATGGCTGTTAACCCTAGCACTACTCCCTGGTAAACATCCGGAATGCTGAACTCTGCCTGAATCTGCTTCCTGGAGAACCCAAAGTGCTTTACAGCATGAAAAGTCTTGATGAGTCAGACAGTGAAAGACAGCTTTATAATTGCCTAGAATATATAAGAATGTCCACAACACCCAGAGGAACCTCCACTCTCAGGTGCTCTGACACACCCGGGATCAGAGGTGAGCAGGAACCAACATCTGTCCCAACACTGGGAGTAACTGGGTCCAGCGGGACCAGGCACACAGGAACTCCACCAGCCCAGTGACTCTGGTTCCTTCCGGTCTGCTTGGGCTGGGGTCCAGAGCAGACTTTGGGCGCAAGCTCTGCAGCCAGTTCCACAACACCCAGAGGAATCTCCACTCCCAGGTGATTTAACAAGCCCAGGATCCCAGGATCCCAGAATCACAGGATCACAGAGTCAG
>NW_022196905.1:57469592-57482709 GCF_008632895.1 Mastomys coucha | reverse complement strand
GAAAAAAGGCAAGTAACATATAAAGGCAGGCCTATCAGAATTACCGCAGATTTCTCACCAGAGACTATAAAAGCTAGAAGATCCTGGGCAGATGTCATACAGACCCTACGAGAACACAAATGCCAGCCCATGCTACTATACCCAGCAAAACTCTCAATTACCATAGATGGAGAAATCAAGGTATTCCATGACAAAACAAAATTTACACAATATCTTTCCACAAATCCAGCTCTACAAAGGATAATAGATGGAAAACATCAACATAAGGAGCAAATTATACACTAGAAGAAGCAAGAAGGTAATCTTTCAACAAATCCACACAAACCTAATTCTACCTTTCACAACAAAAAACAACAGGAAGTAACAATTACTTTTTCTTAATATATTAATTTGAAAATTAATATTGCCAACATATCCTAATCGATTGAAATCCAATAATATGAGGAATTGGAAATTTGTTGATTGTCATCCAATGCTCTCTCTAATTTGGTAATTGGAGAAATAGGTCCAACATTGTACAATCACTGTCAGCTTGTTTGTTTGTAACAGTGTCTGGCTATGTACAACATAAGGGTCTTAAAATCTTGCTTCTCCTATCTCAGCCTCTCTATTAGTAGTATTGTTTATTTCATGTTTTTACACTATACTATGGTTTTCAGAACAGCTTATATATTTCAAAAGTATTTATATACCCAAAAGAAACATAGATGATTAGCTAGGGAGGTGGCTTGTAAGAGAACAACAAAGTGAGTCTGAATGCTTTGCTTGACATTTGTAACTCTTGTATCAAGTTTGAAGAAAAGGACTTTATATGCTATTCTTTCTCTGAGATGAATGCTTTTCCAAATTATCACAGCTAATGAACCAAATTCTTACCCTCACCTAATATCTGTGCCACCCTCCAAGTAGAACCATTGTTCATTGAAACAGTTGGCAAATGACTTTATTGATAGACCATCTTAATACCTACACCATTTCTTAAATGAATGTAACCTGTTCTCTGTGGGCTGAGAATGAAGTCACTCACTCAAGTCAAATAGCTTTGACCATAGCAGGAAGTCTGTATCCAATAATTGAGCCTACAATTCATTTCTTGGTGCAGCAGAACTATCAACTCTCAGCTTAGCTACGATGGAGGTAAAATCCTTTGGTGATGTGAGGGTCATTGAAATACAGCCTTATTACAATGAAACCCAATGTCTAAAAATTGTTCTTATTTTGGGCTTATACCACAGTAAGAGCCAAGATTTTAAATTCTACTAAATACAAAACAAACAAAAAGACTATATATATATTCATGTTCATTTAAGGAAATACTAGTAGTGATGTATTATTTTTAAGTATACAGTTAATATGTTTGGAGTTATTTAAAATTTATATTGAGAAAAATGTATTTTTACTATTGCTGTAGACAAGCATCTACATAAGACTGTTAAATTGATTGTTGCTTTATATCAAACAACTTTTATAATACTTATTTTTATTGTTAAAATATTTTATAAATTTTAAGGAATATGACAAAAAAGACATTGTAGGTATTGAAGGGGGTCTCTGGGAGGAGCAGTGGTACAAAAGGGAAACAAGAATGTGATTCAATTATATTTAATTGAAATATGTTTTTAAATGTTAGCAAATTCAGATAAATTGAAATCGTGTAACTTTTCTCATCATAATGCAATAAAAGTTTAATAATAAAAAAAAAGAATGTCAGCATACATTGTGTGCTATTCCACATCAGGGTCTTCCTTCCAATGTAATATTTTAAAAACTAGATGTCAAGTGTTTCGTTGTATAATATTTTATATGTTATCAAACATTACACATGAGAAATCGTGCTTGTGTTACATGTTATATATTACTAATACAAATAGTAAAAAGTGTTCCTCTACTTTCAAAAACAAAAACAAAAAAAGATTTTTGGGGCTAGAGAGATGGCTCAGCGGTTAAGAGCACCGACTGCTTTTCCAAAGGTCCTGAGTTCAAACCCCAGCAACCACATGGTGGCTCACAACCATCTGTAATGAGATCTGATGCCGTCTTCTGGGATGTCTGAAGACAGCTACAGTGTACTTACATATAATAATAAATAAATCTAAAAAAAGAAAAAAAGAAAAAAAAAGACTTCCTCAGACACCAGCAACCAGCAACAGGGCTCCCCTTTCTCTGGGAAGCATCTTTTTTTAAAAAAAAGAAATTCCAAACTCCTGCATCTCAGAAGCATCAGTGAGCTGGTTCTTAGTTGCCACCAACCCACCACAGCTACCACCACCAGTTCGGGAGCTTGCCAAGTCAGCCGTCAGCCAAGCATAGACAGCTTGTATTCCGAGTTGCTGTGGGTCTGCCCCACCCACCCCACCCAACCTCCTGTAAAAGCTTGAATCTCAGGCATGGAAAAAAATCAGACATAGGGGGAGGAAAAAAAAAAACCTCCCAAGCAACAGCTGCTGCGTAATTGGCCTTCTAAATAGCTAGAGGCTGCCAAGTGCAGAAATGAATTTAAAAAGCCGTTTATTCCCCCTTCAGGGTGGAGCAGCAGGCTCCAGGTCCCCACCCAAGTCACACCCAGTTGCGGCTATTTATAATATCTAAAAGCCAGATGGAACCTGCCAAGGGGAACAGAGGTGGTGACAAAAAGCGTAGACCCACAGCCCAGCCCTCTCCTGGAGCAGACACCGATCTGGAAGGCCCCTAGGGACTGTGGGGAGGCTAGCAAAGAAGAGTGGAGGGACTGAGCCTTTTGCAAAGTGAAGCTTCAGAGCTGCAGGTACCAGTTGGAAATGGGGTGTCGCAGGCAATGCCTGCTGGATCCAGAGGAGCGAGGTGATTCCAACAGTGTTTGCTCCCTGGGCAGCTTGAGCCCAATTCGAAAGCACAGTGGCCAGATGTGGATTTGCCAGGTGGAACAGCTGGGCTGCCCCCTCCCCTCAGCCAAACAGAACTTGGAGTAATATGGTTCATGGTAGTCCAGAGTGCTTTCCAGGGAGGTGGGAACAAATCCTGATTTCTTGTCTGTGAGTTGTGCTAGTCAGTAAACCTTTGGAGGGCTTGCCTCCTTATTTACGAGACACAGGCTATAATCAAACCAGCCAGATGAGATTTTTTGAGACCATTAAATATGCCCTACTTCCTCAGGATAGTTTTGCAGCAGAGACCACAGCTGTTACTATAGGATTTGATGTCTGGACTCAAAAATGCCTTTGTGTTAGTCACTGTGTGCGGGTCTCTGGTGGGGCAAGTCCCTATCCTATGCCCCTGATGGGCTGAAGCATCTTTTTTTTTTTTTTTGGTTTTTCGAGATAGGGTTTCTCTGTATAGCCCTGGCTGTCCTGGAACTCACTCTGTAGACCAGGCTGGCCTCGAACTCAGAAATCCACCTGCCTCTGCCTCCCAAGTGCTGGGATTAAAGGCGTGCGCCACCACTTCCCGGCGGGCTGAAGCATCTTAAAGACAGATTGAATCATGGCCTCCTACTTCCTGCCAATGAACAAAGGCTGGTTTGAGCCAATGAGGCATCTGAATCAATTTCGTTCATATCTGGCTTTCCAGATCAGCTTGTTTGGTCATGAGTTAGGATCACTGCTCCCCCAAGCTCTAGCCCTATCCTGAGAGCTCAGCCCTGATCTGTACTGTCCAGTTTTCCTGACCCCTTGTTAAGGTTACATACTTCATTCTCTCTCTCCCTAGGGCTCACGAGTTGATGGAAGGCCCTGTCTCCTTGGCACCAGTGTCCCGAGTGGGAGGACTTTAGGCTCAGGGATCATGGTAGGCACCCTGTGGATCACAGTGGCTCAGCCATCACAGTAGGCACTGAGTGGATCACAGGTCATGGCTAACTTAATCTATTTACGGGCTCATAACTGGATTAGTTTTGGAGGGGCTTTATACAACAAGCTATGAGGTCCTCCTCAGCTTTTTGGGTGCTGGGAGGTGCACAGCTTTACTCCATCACACACTTCCACCATGATGTGGCCCCGGACACAGGCCTAAATGCAAGCTGGCTAGGTGGCCACTCAACGAAACTGTGGAAACCATGATCCCAAATAAACTGTTCCTCTTCTTGCATAGTTTTGGGTAATTTGTCACAGTGATGGAGTGCTAATACACCTTCAGACCACAGTGATGGGGGGTCTCCCTTTCAGTACTCCTAGAGCTATATACGCCACAACACTATGGAGCTGTGACACACACACACATGCTCCTTCAAGTTTTTTAGTAGCCACATAAATAAAAGTCAAACATTTAAAGGTGAAATTAAAGTTAAGACTCTATTTAATCCACTCTATCAATAATACTGTTTCAGAATGTAATTGGTATAAGCATTATTAACAGGACACTGTGCACTCTCTTCTTACCTGAGATGTGTAAACTCTGATGAGCACTTTATATAGAAGTGTGTCTGTCTGCTCCGGTTACACATCCAGGGCTCCCGAGGCTGCCTGAGCCCGGGGCGACTGAATCTAGAGCATCTGTACGGCTTGTGTTGTCTTGCTTGGGAGTCATCATATAGGGCTCCATGCTCTGTTGGAAAGATGGCAGGAGCTATGTTCAACTACCCATAGACCTGTCTGAAGAACTTGGAGGGAAGGGCTGTGGCTTGAAGCTGGGGCTAGGTCAGGGGTGACCCAGGCTTAAAGCACCTGCTACTTCTCCCAGGGCTTTCTGGCTGGTGCTGCTTGGTCTGGGGTGGGCTTGCATGATGGGATTTGTGAATAACACAGGAAAAGTATCCTCCCTCCTCCACAGAACTGTGGGTCAAGGGAATGACTGCTCTACTTGTGGCTGGGGTTTTCTTCCCCGCTAGTCAGACAATCTAGATAGAAGGAGAGCGCGTGCATCCTTCAGAAATAATGGTCCAGACAAGGGGAGAGTAAACAGCAATAGGGGTCAAGCAAGAGTCCATGGGAGTCTTGGAGAGGGTGGGGATTTTGTTGTTGCTGTTGTTGGGTGTTTGGTCTTGTTTCCGTTCCGTTTTATTTTACCTCTTGTCTAGCTGTCACAGCCAGAGTGAAGCTCTTCAAGGGAGTCTCTCCCAGAGAAAGGATGGACTGGAACCAGAAATAAAAAGGATGGATGGAGAGATGCTTGGGCTACCATCTGATGGAGCATGGGCAGCCTTGTCATGCAGCCGCAGGGAGCTAGAAAGGCTTCTTGGGTTTCTGGAATGTCTGCAGCATTTGGGGGCTCAGCCGACCTTTGCCTTTAACACATGAACAATAGTTTCTAGTGAGCTCAGCCTCTTTTGATCTGCTCTACCCAGTCAAAGACACAACATTTCCTGCCTGGGAGGTGTCTGTGGGGGCGGCTGCCTACATCCCACTGAGCCACAGGAGGACAGTGCTAGTAGAACCTTCTAGAGAAACCTGGGAAGGGCTAAAAGGTAATTTTGTTGGCACCTACCTATCCTGAAGCCAAGAAGGGAAGCCATGGTTTCAAACTTCTTTCCTGAGACTGCCAGGAAATGGCCTAGAGTTGGCCTGTATTTCGCTGGCAGTCATTACTCTCTCAGTGGCCCACAGAACAGTCACCAGAGAAGAGCTGGAATCTGGGTGTAACCATCCCGGCAGGAGGGAACATATTCTAAAGAGGGATATTTATGCTCCTCCCTTTGGCTATCAGATTATTGAAACAATGGTCCCCAAGGAAATGGAATTTCCCTGAATCTCACACTGGGACAGCCTAGAACCGGTTAGAGAGGGAACTTGTCTCCCGGGAAGAGACTTCACGGAGTTCTCATGTGTCAGACTAACATACTTCTTGTCCTCTGTTTAAACCTAAACCTCATGAAGTGACCTTGAAGATAGGCTCAGGGGGGTATCACTGAACGTTGGCATGCCTTCTTCTTCCTCTTTCACTATCTCTTGTTTCTTTAGTTGGTCTGTCGAGGATGGTGGCCGAGCCTAGCTTGTTAGGGCTGCCAGGGCCTGGGCTGACCCTAATGCAGGCAATAGAGTGGACTGAGAGAAATGACCATCCCTGGTTGGATATACTTGTGCAGGCCTGTAATCCCGGCATTCTAGAGGCTGAGGCTGGAGGACTGCTAAGAGTTTGAGGCAAGTCTGAACTATATGACAAGACCAGTCTGGACTGAAATGATCTCTCTTGGCTGACCCCACCAAGTGCATCCCTGCCCTCGGGGAGCTGGGAATAGAGCCGCTGAGCACAGCTAGGCCTCCCTTGTTTTAATTCTTCTGGGGGAAATGACCAATGGTTACCTTGTTCCTGAAGACAGTTTCCCAGGGAGATTGTTATACCTCCTTCCGTTGAAAAATAATTTGCTTTCTCCCTTATCACTATAAAATCTTGAAATGAAAACGTGGAGGGAATGGAGTCCTTCGGATACTCCCCTTGGTTGCATAAACACGTTAAGTTTAACCAGTGATGCTAAAATTCGGTTTTGTGGACCGGTGCTGCAGCCTGTCTTTAATCATTCAGGACCCACCGGGCTGCAGGGCAATGGACTCCAGATGGCAGAACCCATACACAAGCAATGCACAGCCACAAGTCGAGCCTGGTCTCAGGCCTGCCCCCGGCCGTGGTGTCATTTCTGTGTGTGCTTTCTGTCAGGCCTCTTCAGTGAGTTCACTTGGCAAGGGTTGGCCCTAAGCATAAGGATTCAATGTGAGGGTTCAGATCAGTGTAGTTCTACTGGAGGCCAGGCTGAAGTTGAAGCAAATGTCTTTGGCTCCCACATGGCGCCTGACCGCCTTTTGACTGTGGGATGACTTTAGCGTTCGCTTTGCAAGGGCGTTTCCATTTGGCTCCCTATGAAGTCATAGAAATTCTAGCTATTTCTGCAGTGCGTGATTGCCTGGTTATTTATAAGAACCATCCATTGGGACCAAGTGTCTCTTGTGTCTGGAGCCACTTGCGATATCACAGTTATAAAATGTTTATTTTCTTAGATCAGCTACAGCTGACAAGGCACTCTGTAGCCATTAAAGTTCTTTTAACTCAAGATAGTTTAGATAAGAACATGACTTTTGTGTGTGTCTGGGGGGGGGGTATAACACTAAGAGAGTGTAACTGTCACACAGATCCCTTGGGACCTGGAGTCCCCTGGTGAGGAAGACTGCTGCCAGCATCTTCTGTCCCCTCTAGCTCCCACCCAGGGCTGGGAAACAGCCTGAGGAGGCAGAGATGAGGTCACTGCAGAGGCAGAGGGACAGCGTCTATTTACAAACACCCTGGGTATAAGAAGCCCCCAAAGAATATTTCAGCTTACTGAGGATTTGTCCAGGTTTAGGATTTAAAATTTGTAAGGCCGAATCCATTTTGAAGGGTAAGATGGCGATGCTCCCTTGTTGAGTGACTATGGGAGTGTCTTTCCTGCCCAGGTGCTCTAGGACAGGCCTTCTTCTCACTAATCTCACTTCCTCCAGGCAGGGGCAAGCATGGAATCTGCTGTTGAAGAGCAGTGTGGGACAGGGGTAGGAGGACAGATGGAGAACAGGCCTTCCTGGTAGGGTGGTCAGGAGTTAATACTAGCCACGGGTTAGACTGCAGTGATTATCTTCAGGTGACAGGATGTGGACGGACAGAGCTGGGAAGGGCTTTTCTTTGGTCTTGTACATTTCTGTTACATTTGGGCCTTTTATCCCGCATGTAACATACCTAGCGGGGAAGTGGCTTCAGAAAGACCACCTATTGGAAAGGTAGAAACTAGGTTTCCCTACTGTAGACCTTCTCAGCCACACACCTCTCGTGCTAACGGCCTTCTAGACTGCAGAATGATGGGCTAGTAGTACTTTCCTGGACAGCCCTGATGTAGTCAGTGCTGCTTCACTGAACCTTCCTAGGCCGGACGGTAGTCAGAGGAAGCTCAGACTGGCCACAGCTGTAGCAAAGCCTGCTCTCGAGCTTTCAACTCTTAGCTAAGAAATCTGCCCCTCAGATAAGACAGCACTTTGGGACAAAGCAAGTCACTCTTGGGTCAAGTCTCACACACTATCCTGGAGTCTTTGTTTCCTCTGCTCTTGCCTGTATGTAAAAAGCATCACCCAGTCATTAGACAACTCGGGGAAGTATCTGTGATCCACACGCCAGCACCCCATTTCCCACCAGGGTCTTAAGATGCATGTATGCTCTATGCGTGCTGTGGACTAGGGAGACTTGTGTTTGTGTAGCATCTCTCCTAACTTCCTTGTGCCTCTTTCAAACTTCCTTGCCTTCTCCTGTTCCCTTCACACACTGAAGCAGCAGAATTTTTTTTACATCTCCCACAATGCCCTTTTGGGGGAAAGAGGGGAGACATGGGTATGCGAGAAGGCTAATATTTAACTCCCGGGTGATCACTGTTTTTTTATATCTTTCTTGTTTATCTCAAAGATTCTCAGGCACACAGGGCTCCAGTGATCTCCAACGAACAAGGAAGTGAAATGACACTACCCTCCAGCACTGCTGCCCCAGTAACTGCACTCACATCTTTCCTTGTGATTATCCGTCTGGGTGGCTCAGAACAATGGCTGGCACATGGCAACCCATATGTTTTCCTTGTTACTGTATCTTGACATTTTATCTATGCTTGCTTCTTGCCAAGGACCTTTCTCTGGAATTGCTCAGATTTACAATAAAAAGATCTGCAATGTGGGACACAGAGATAAGTGAATGGCACAGCTTGCAAAATATGGATTTTTCCAATGGTTAAATGACTTGTTTTTGCAGAGGATCTGGGTTCAGTTCTCGGCACCCACATCAGGACTCTCACAACTGTTTGTAATTCCTGTTCCAGGGGCTCTGGAACTCTTTCCTGGTCCTGAGGCACAGGCACACATAGAGTGCACATACAAACAAGCAGGCATGGACACATACACATAAATAAAAGTAATAAATAATGAAAGAATAGCAAGTGCGTGCGTGCATGCGTAATCATAGTGAATTCTGGCATGTTCATGCCACTGGGCACCTATAGAGGTCAGAGGCCACTCTGGGGTGTCAGTCCTTGCCTTCTACCTTGTTTGAGACAAGGGCTCTTTGGTGTTTTTTCCACTGTATACCAGGCTACCTGATTCTCCTGTCTCTACCTCCCATCTCTGTTTAGGAGCATTGGGATTACTGATATACCACCCATTCAACTTTATATGGGTTCTGGGGATTTGAAATAAGGTCCTTAAGCTTGCACACTGCTTTGACCCACAGAACCATCTTCCCAGCCCAAGAACAGCTAGCTACTCTTAGCATCGTTGCCATCGCTAACCCACATGCCTCTCGTGCTGTTCTTGTCCAGGGGCCTTCTCCCCTCCACACACTGTGGTTTCAAAATCTTGAGTGCACATCAGTACTCTCTCTGGAACACTTGCTAACAATCCAACTTGGCCCTCCAGAGTCCTGAGTTAATAGTCTGGAGTAGACCCAGTGGATGCATCTCTAGTTACTTTAAAGCTGACAACAGTAGCTTTGGTCCAAGTCTACACTTAGTACCACTGCCTACCTTCAGATTGAAAACCTAATGCATCAAGTACATCTTGCTCAAATTAGGTCACTTGTAGCACTTGTCAACACCAGTCTCAAGGTCCTGTCATCCATTACATGCCGTCTGAGGCACAGTCCCAAGGGCTGCATTTAGGTCACTGACATAGATATGAACCCAACTGGGTTAAGGACTGACAAAATAATCCTTAATAAATGAAAGTCCAGATCATGTGATTAAACCCTGAGCCCTTTCACTCATCTTAATCTATTATCAACTAAGGCACTGGTTTCTGATCTTAGCTAAGCTTTAAAATCACTGCGCCCTATCACAGGGAGTCCGGTTTATGAGCTAGCGTTCCCTGTTCCTCGTGGCGCTGGGGTTTTACAGTTTTCTCTGGGGCTGTAGCTCAGTTCATAGTGCTTGTCTAGCATGCATGAAGCCCTGGGTACCATCCCCAATACTAGGGGATCCATATATAACCTAAGCATCATAGCATATATGTTATCCTACTGCTGAGAAGTTGAAGACAGGAGAATCAGAATTGTGTATATACTGGGGAAGATAAGCAGATGGCATGACCTTGGCTACATAGTGAGTTCCAAGCTGGACAGGACTACATGAGACCCTGTCTTAAAAAAAAAAAAAAAAAAAAAAAAAAAAAAAAAAAAGAAAAAAAAGTTGCTGGGAGATTCTAATGCATACATAATTGAGGCTGAGAACAAGTGTCTAGGGTTCTTGTTGCTTAAGTGGTCACAGGACAATGCCTGCAGCAGAGTTTGAGGTTTTGATAAGCTTTATTTACTATTGTAAGAGTGGCCGTCAAAAGCATTGTGACATCAAAGGATGGTTTCCTACAGCCCATCTCATGCTTGGCTAAGCACACTCAGAAACACAGTTATGATGGCCCAGTATGAACTGATCTTAGGGACTCCTAACAATGATTCTCAAAGATCCCTATTTTAAATGTTTATACCCCACAGGGGGGATTTCAAGCTTACCGACTAAATGCAGTTGGTTTATGGTATCAGAACATAATGCCAACTTCCACTGCTTGATAATGTGTGCCTTCTGCCTCAGAAATCTGTGCTTTCCACAAAGACTTGCACAATAAACGTGCAAAATATTTATTTCCATTGCACAGAGTCGGGTTCATTTCAGTCGACTCCAAGGCCTCTGCTTATAATAACTAAGGCATGTTCCTTCTGATACTGGCACTGGGTTCCATTTTGCTCCTGATATCTTGAGAGTGTACCTACTGGGAAAACACATACTAATCCAGGTCTCCCTGCGCTACGTAAGGAGGACCAGGCCAGCCAGTCTATAGAGTGAGACTCTGTCCCTCAGAAAAATAAAATCACAAACAAAATGGACTAAAGTAAAGAGTGGAGAGAGTCAGAATGACTCATGGGTTAGAACCAAGCCCTGCATGCTAACTTATGGGAAGCCTGCTAGTTTAGCTTTGAATATTTATGTCAAGGCCGGACAGGCTTGTTCAGCTGCAGAGTTGACATTAGATTAAACACAAACAGTGCAGGAGAAGCACCGAGAAGTTCCTGGAGCTTCTTTAGAGGATCCTAAGGATTAAAGAAATATCTGTTAAGAACACCATGACCCTTGTAGACAAGAGTGCCCCCAAGATCAATGAACCACAATTACACCATTCACCTTTGTTCTGATTTTATTCCTGTCGCTTTGAGAAATATCCCAACAAAAAGCAACTTAGGGAATAAGGAATTCATTTTAGTTTATAATTCAAGGTTGTTGTCCATCAGCTGAAGAAAGTCACAAAGGCAGGAGCTAGAGACAGCTGGCCACATGCATCTATAGACCGGAGCAGAGAGGCAGTAATCTTATCCCTCCCAAGGCTGAGGTAGGGGAGTTTGAAGGTAGCATAGTGAACAAAGCAAGGCTATTGGAAACAATGTAATAAGGTTGATTATCTATAGCAATGTCTGGGTGCCCAGAATCTGAGAAAGGGCACCACAGTAGTAACTATGCTGAGACTGGGGGTGCTCAGTGAGATAGCGAAGTGTGACACAGGGCACTGACCACACGACACTCTTTTCTCTCCTCCTCTCTTCTCCTCCCCTGCCCCAGCTCTGCTCCTCTATACAACAAAGCCAACTTCAGACCCAGAACAATGAATTTCTCATAACCTATAAAAAAATCTACAACCTAGACATCGTATCTACATGGCACACAGGTGAACGTGTGTCTAGGTGGTAAAAAAACAAAACAAAACTCCAAAGACTAGGACCTTCCACCAACAACCCCACGCTGACGGTCCAGAACGGAGGGCTAAGTAAGTACCCAAATCAAATTTACTCAGAAAGTAATATGGGAGGGCTTTGTAGAAAAGGATGGTTTGGGAGCTAGACCAACCTAGCAGCAACAAGCAGGGGCATGACTCCATGACAACCAGTAAGCAAGCACTCCATGCTCAGATTTGAGGCCCACTGTACATGAGGAAACCCATATCTAATTCTGTAAAGCCTGTCTAAAAGAATCCATTACTAATGAGGGTCTGGGCCTTAGGATGCAACCTAAGACTGCTGCCTCGAAGAATTAGTATACTATCAAAGCACCTCCTAAATATATCTTTATATCCACAAATAGAAGCTACCCTTAGCCTTAAACAGAGGAACCTTTTTTTCCATTAGGCTGATTGGGAAGTGACATCTGATTAAAATATCTAAGTGTTCATTGTTCTCCTTGAGAACCCAGGCTAGAACTGGGAGTACAGGCAGTGAGAAAACACTTGCCTGGCATGCGCAAAGCCCTGGGTTCTAACCCCAGTACTGCAAAACCCACTTTATCCTCAGCTCTTCAACAAACTGTTTGCTTCATTCAAAACTCTTGTTTTCTAATTTGTTTGGTCAGACAACTTATTCATAAATATATACATAGTAGTATTAGGGGTTTACAGCAGAAACAACCAGCTGATTATGTATCTCCTAGCTACTTAGAACATCATTTTTAAGTTTTGTTATCTGCTTTAAATTGTTTACATGACTTGTGGCTGCCGTGTAAGGGAACACTTGCTTGTATTTCCCCAATTAGACTAATAACTTCCAGACAGGACAACAGGAAACCTTCTATTCAGTGGAAGCCTTCCTTTCTCTAAAGTCAAAGTGGAAAAGTCTGTGTTGAAAATTTTCTTCTGAAAACATTTAATTGTAAAGATTTTCATAAAAAAAGAAAGAAGAGGAAGAGGGAAGAGGAGGAAGAGGAGGAGGAAGAAGAGGAGGAGCAAGAGGAGGAGGAAGAGGAGGAGGAGGTATCAGGCACATCACTTCAGTAAAATCTACTGGGGTCGGATTCTACTGCCGCACTGTGTGTGTGGAGTACACACAGAAGAGCACTGCCTAGCACCCCCTCCCTCATCCTCAGGTCTGTCAAAGCTGTAGGAGGTAGTTCAGGAGTCAATTCCATCTGCATTCCTTATGATGAAGATCTTTCCCTTGTCTACAGGGAACAGAATTTTCCCTGGTAGTAAATTGACACCATCAGAAATGAGTCGTAAAGCTCACGGCTGCCCAAATCTAGTGTGGTGGCACATGCCAATAATCTCACCACTGAGGAATGGAGGTGCAAGTTCGGGGTCAAACTCAAACTATTTCAAGGCCAGCCTTGGCTATGTGAGTGTGGGAAGCCACTTCATAAGCACATCGCCATTACAAGATGGCGATGACATCTGGCTTGCCGTTA